>NW_025835580.1:18733-49501 GCF_002878395.1 Capsicum annuum
TAAAGTCCTATTTTCCAGGAGGGTCCTGAATAGAAAGTAAAGTTCCATTTTTCAGGAGGGTCCTGAACAGAAAGTAAAATCTTATTTTTTAGGAGGGTCCTGAACAGAAAGTAAAATCCCATTTTTCAGGAGGGTCCTGAGTATAAAGTAAATTCTCATTTTCCAGGAGGGTCCTAAGCATAAAGTAAATTCTCATTTTCCAGGAGGGTCCTGAAAATAAAGTAAATTCCAATTTTCCAGGAGGGTCCTGAACAGAAAGTAAAGTCCCATTTTCCAGGAGGGTCAAAAAGTAAAGTCCCATTTTTCAGGAGGGTCCTGAGCATAATGTAAAATCTCATTTTTCAGGAGGGTCTTGAACAAAAAGTAAAGTCCCATTTTCCAGGATGGTCCTGAACAGAAAGTAAAGTTTCATTTTCCAAGAGGGTCCTGAACAGAAAGTAAAGTCCCATTTTTTAGGAGGGTCCTGAACAGAAAGTAAAATCTCATTTTTCAGGAGGGTCTTAAACAGAAAGTAAAATCCCATTTTTTAGGAGGGTCCTGAACAGAAATTAAAGTCCCATTTTTCAGGAGGGTCCTGAACAGAAAGTAAAGTCCCATTTTTTAGGAGGGTCCTCAACATAAAGTAAATTCCTATTTTCCATGAGGGTTCTGAACAGAAAGAAATATCTCATTTTTCAGGAGGGTCCTGAACATAAAGTAAAGTCTTATTTTTTAGGAGGGTCCTGAACAGAAAGTGAAGTCCCATTTTTCAGGAGGGTCCTGAACATAAAGTAAATTCTCATTTTCCAAGAGGATTCTGAACAGAAAGTAAAATCCCATTTTCCATGAGGGTCTTAAACAGAAAGTAAAATCCCATTTTTTAGGAGGGTCCTGAACATAAAATAAATTCCCACGGATGTGCATTTCCAATGGTAACTAAATTAAGTGAAGTGAATTTGCCCCTGTTTCAACAAAGAAAATTTATCAGTTAAAAACTTAGTGGTGGCTTGTGGCACTTCGCTGTCCCATCACCTGCTCTAGTGTTGATTCCCTTTATTTTATTTCAGATTACTGGCACTTGCTTCTGCTTTATCATGTCATTGAACCAAACTCAGATTATTAAGAGTGACTCCAAAATAAACATAGTATCTCTGCTTTGTCATGCTTCTCAGATAAATCCTTTAAACCTTGGTATTTCTATGAGTTCCTAAGTTTGTCTGTTGATAAAACTTTCTGCATGCCTTATTCGGCCCACAATCATGTCTCTTTCATATGCTGGCTTTGTCTTGCCTTGTGCAATTGATGAAGTTGGTATCCAGTTTTGAAAATTTTTCTCACTTATTTTGACATAGACTTGACTCAGAGACAAAAGAAAAATGACAATAATTTTTGTTTTATTTGGAAAACTGACTCAAGAAAAATTAAAATATAACTAAAGAGAAGAGAGAAATGACAATGTATATCCCCGTTGAAAAAGATGAAAGAAAATTTTATCTGAAAATGATAGTCAACTCTAATCATGACATGCATATCAGATTATACTGTCTGATCTTTCAATAACCTCGAACTTGAGGTGCTTCCTTAAGTCAATTGCATTTAAGACCTCATTTGGCTAGTGGAGCCTTGAATGGTTTTTGTCAACAAGCCTCTCTCATTTTTCTTTTCTCAGCTTACCATTGCCTTATGGTGTCTGTGAGAGTTTTTCACCAATGAGACTCTCTTGTTTTTACTTGTCTCAACTCACCGTCGTATTACAGTGCCCGTGAGGTTTTCAATAATAAGACTATCTCATTTTTATCTCTCTCATCTTACCATCATCTTATGGTGCTTGTGAGGGTTTTCATTGATAAGACTCTCTCATTTTTATTTCTCTCCTGATTTCTTATGCTAAGGAAGACAAGTAGTCCCAAAATACGTCATCATATCCATTGCATGATTAGCCTTAACATTTTCAAAGATTGATTTGAAGGTATTTCTTTGGTTGTAACTTGGGTTTTGGATAGGGTTAGAAAGAAAAGATGGCATGGGGCCCAAACGACACTTAAAGTGGGGTGGGACTTACAACTTTGGAAATCGACTCAAACAATGAGGATTAGCTCATGCCCCAGTTTCTTTTGACTGGGCAATTCTAAATTATTTATTTGGTTGGACTGAGCCCCGGATAGGGTAGCCTACGTATCTCACCCTCAAAAGAGGAGAATCAGGTCACACGTAGTTTCGGCAGCTTGTTCTTTTGCTTGATTCTGATTTTTTTTGCTTTTCTCTTTTATTGACTTTTTTTTCTCTTAGAAACTTTCTAACTCTATTTTTCTCGACACTCTTCTCTTTACTTTCATTTTGGACATATTTTCTTTTTTTTTCTTCTCTCTCTTTTTTTGAAATTTTTCTGACTCTACTGTTTTGCTCGATACTTTTCTTTTGAGCTTTGTTGACTTTATCTTGATTCCAAAATAGTGGTATGAAAGAAAATAACACTAAGGCTCAAATAGGGTAAAAAAAGGATGGCACAATATTTGGATAACAGAATGAAATGCCTTCGTCATATCAATCCTTGAAAATTCTAGTACATAGCATACGATGTGAAAGTGCACGATCAACATCATTTATGACATGTTTTACAACACTAACTTGCCCCGAACATGTGTGTCACCTCTTTTTCTATACTTGTCAAACATACAACTCCACATTTGTTGTACATCCCACACATTGAATGACTTATCATGCTTTTGTGGAGTTGATTTTCTTCCTGTTCCTCTTGATAAGATCACGCAGACACTGTTTGACCTAATTGAGCGATGTTTTTTAGTTGATGACCAAGTTATTCTTGTGATTCTTAAAATAATTTTCAAAGAAAGCTTGAACTTATCACCAAATGTCTCAGCACTCTACCTATTTTCTCAGATGCTCTCTTTTTCTAACTTTAACCGTCTTATTCAATGTTCATGCTTAAATCAGATTTTAAGATCTGACTGAAAATTCCGTTAGCATGTCATATCACTAGATCAACATAAAATGTAACGTGGAAAGAAAACAAACAAAAACATATTTAAAATACAAAGGAAAAGAAGGCACTCCATCTGATTAAAATGAAAGATAGAAGGGTTTGAACATAATAACAAACGAACAAAACAAGATAGATCCCGAACTACAACCCTGAAATAATTCAGATAACAGAAAATAAAATAAAACAAACTACTAGACCTCTTTCTAAGAGGGAGAGGGGTGACTTCTCAATTTCCTAGCCTGACATCTTAGCCACTGGTTTGCATATCAGCATGACTAGAGCTTTCCCCACAGTCAATATTCTGCACCATAATTGATCTATCTTGAATCATCTTTTCAATTTCTCTTTTCAAAGCCCGATAATCTTCAATACTGTGACCCTGAACATCAGAATGATATGCACATCGTATACTAGGGTCAAAACTTCTTTAATATGTGTCAGAAGTATACCCAAGGAGAGGAGTAATCATGCCTCTTTATACCAATCTATGGAATAAACTGGTATACGACTCTCTAATTAGTGTGAAGTTAACTCTTGACTTTTACTTCATTTCATTGTTTGGCTTGGACCGAAAATCTGGCTTAGGAGGGCTTTGGTATGTTTGTGGAGTTTGAGGATGACTCTGATGAGTTGGTGTATTCCATAGTTGGTAAGAACGCCATAGTTGGTAAGAAGGAAGTTGAACATATGGCTGTGTGTAGTATGCTAGATATGAAGGTGGGGAAATGAAGTATAATGGATTTTGAGTGGGATTATAGAGAGCTTGGGTATGAACTTAGGCTTGAGACTGATAGCAACGACGACGTTGTCTTCTTAGATATGCCCGTTCTCCAACTACAATAGCAACTGTATCTTCCTAATTCTTCTTTCCTCCAGTTTTCTTTAATTGATTGCAATATTGTCCTAAATGTTTCACAGATTTCTCCTGTCCATCTTGCTCCTCAAATTTTGATATCTCAAGGCTAGGGTTAAAACTTTAAGACTTGCCTTAGTTTTTGTATGAAACATCTTCTTTACTCATAAGTCTTAGAGAACTTTTCAGAATTTCATTTTTCTAACCATTTTCTCTGGCTCTTCTGGCACACTAGGGTTCTTGTTAAGAAATTTTGGTAGTCCAGTTAGCTTGAAAGTAGGATCAGGAGTATAGCGATGATCATCAAGAGTATTGAAAAAGGGTCCATTAGTAGCATGAGAAAGCACAATTGTTGGGCGGTTGGCCAATGTAGATGCCTCAATAGGGGATTGAGCAACAAGATCACACACAACATGTGGTGTTGTGAATGTAGCAGGCTTATACTAAGGAGCTAGAGGAAAAGTGGTGGAAGTATTGTGATGTTTTTGGCTTGGAATGAATTCTGAGTCATGCTGTAGTGCATCAACAACAGTAGGAAACTGACTTTGCGATTTTGGTAGAAAACTCGAGGTATTTGTATGATCAATAAAGGGAAATGGAGGAGGAGGAAACCCGCTGGCCCAAGCTCGATGCATTTCTGTCATTTGTTGTCTTAGCCTCCTAATCTCTTGCTTCAAACTCTCATTTTCCTGATTCTTTGTTGATCCATAATGTCACTCTCTATATCTTTGTTGAACACAACTAACCCTTTGGATTTGGTGTGATGTGAAGGACCAGCCAGAATGCCACAAACCAATCACCTTAAACTGACTCAACAAAAAAAACAACAAATGTGTTAGAGTTCAACACTTTTTCAAAACCTCTTTTTCCTTCCTTTTTTTTGAAAAGATCAGATCACCGAACCCAAGAAGGGCGCCTACGTATCTCACTCCAGAGAGAGGAGTCGTGCCAAAATGGGCAATTGAACTCTTTGGTTTTTTTGTTTTCTCGAAACTTTAAGAAGAAAAGAAAATAATAATTTGTCAAAAGAATTGACGAAAATGTTTTTGAATTTTTCAGCTTTAACATCCCTATACAAAGTGAAATCTATGATTACCATAGAAAATCTTTTTGGGTTTTCAGTTTTAAATTTCATATGAAAATGAAACCTGAGCCTATTAAAGGAAAATCTTTTTGCAGTTTTCTTTTAAAGATGTACATGAAACACTTACTCTAAATAAAGAGTGAAGAAAATCTTTTTGGATTTTTTTTCAAATAAGATCCCCGAATCAACAATAGGCTGCCTACGTATCTCACATCCCGAAAGAGGAGAATCAGGGGTGCGTAGTTCATCCAGATTGGACAAATAATGATTAAATAACAAGCTAGAACCAGACTTAAGGGATACGACCAAAGGCAGACGATGAACCACGTTAATAAAATCTTTTGAGTTTTCATTTTGACACTTCATAGAAAAATGACATCAACAACTATGACAGAAAAATCTTTTTTTGGTATTTTCGTTATACGAAATGTAAAAAAATTTCTAACATTTTTTTTTTTGCATTTTTCTTTTATAAAACTCCTATGAATGAAAAATAATTTTGAAGTTTTTGAATTGTGAATGCATGCTAAACAAGACAAAGGAAAATCTTTTTGATGTTTTTGAGAAAATGAGTGCGAAAGTTTAAAAAAATCTTTTTGAATTTTTGAATTGTGGAAAACAAAAGTCATAAAGAACTTTGAAAACTACAGAACTCTCTTTTTTTTCTTTTCGACTCTTTTTTTTCATTGCCTATACACTTTATTTCTAACACATGTTTTCCCCAAATCAGTCCATCAAAAGACCCCATTACCCTCAAAGATGCAACATTTAGCACGTAGGGATGTGGTAGAGGCGAGTCTCCTATAAAGGACTAAATGGCCCCCCCTAGGTCTCAATATAATGAACATAAGTATGACCTAGAGGCTGACCTACGCTGGGGTTCACTAACAAAGCTGTTTGGGGAAACATATGGTAGATAGTGACTGCTTTAGCTGTCCACCTACTCCATACCAGCCAATGGCTCCCCCCTCCTAAAATAAGGGTGACTCAACTATAAGTCGTGTACACAGCGTGTACTACAAAACTTGTTGTAGAAAGAATTGACTCGGGTCATGCATATGATGCTAGTTATAAAGCGGTAACACATAAGAGAAAAACTGTAAACAAAGAGCACGTAAGCACTCGACAATGATAAAATAAATAACAAACGATAACAAAAATAATATTTACACACCCATAATGTAAAACTAAGCCGATAAACTCCAAAAAATAAGCTCGAATTCTGAAAAATCTCCAGCAGAGTCGCCAGAGCTGTCACACCCCTTTTTCGTACTCCAAAAGATTCGTTCGAAAGGGTTTTTATTGTTAAAGTGACAAAATATTTAAAATTATTTCAAAAAGGATCTTTTAAAATTAAATTCAGAGTCGCCACTTGACATAAATCGAGTGTGCCAATTCACCTTTCAAAATTCTTTTTCGAAAATGATTTCAACTCTAAAACTGGTTTGCAAACAGAGATTTCGGCTAAGGAATTCTGTTGATCCAGGGAAAGGTGTTAGGCACCCCTCGATCCCGTGGTCTGACCACTGTGGCTTGGTGAGCGTATCGGCTAATTTGACACTATATCTATATAAACCACATAAAACACATCAAATTAATTAATCAAAATACACGAAATAAAACAAATCCAAAGTATAGTGTTCAGTCCAATTATACAGTCCAAAAATTAAAAAATGCGAAAAGTAAATTGTATTCTAACCTACACTAATCTTAAACTGCGCTCCCGTGCTTTACCCGATGCCTCAGGCCTTCATCACGAACCTCCTTCGCGTACATGATACTTCGGGGCATTCCCCGGTGAATAAACACAAATACCTCGAGGCATTCCCCGGCCAAATGATACATTTGACCCAAAAAAGTAATAAAACCAAACCATTCCACACATGTTTCGATCATTCAATATTCCACATTTTCTGAAATTCGCCTACCCGAACCTACTATCTGCCTATCCAACTCGACCTATCATGGCATTATCATGATCGACGATATCAATGAATCAAAACAACTATAAATCAATATTAATCCTAATTCACTTTAGCAATTTTCAATTCCCACCCCCAATTCGATGAAAGATCAACAAATCGATATCAACAATCATTCCTGATGATAAAAAAATAAATCAACATCAACAAAACAAGATCCACACATAATGAATTCAACAAGCAAGAATACCAAACAATTAGAAATTAATAGAGAACGAGATTAAAATTGGACCTTAATGTCGCTTTCAATATACAACACCACGTTTGAAAACCCCCAACACGAACCTCAATCACGAACTAACTTTCATCCTCGACAGACCCACTTCGAATTTCTAAGCTTTGGATCAGTTTTTCGTGGGATTTAACTAAAAAACAGGAAGAGAATAACTGTTGACGCGATCTCAGATCAGAATGGAGTTGGTAGTACTATTTTTCGGTCAAAATATCCAACCCATTTCCGTCTTCCCCATTACTGTAGGTATTCCTGTGCGTTGAGAGCGTGTGTGTGTGATTTCTCTATGACCAGTGTGTGTGAATATGGTGATGGAGAGTGTGATAGGCATGAGGGTCAGTGAAGAAAAAAAATTCAAGCCAATTGTGTCGTCCCTTTTTAAGAAGAAAAGATGAAGATGATGACCAAGAATGATCCCCCCTTGTGTGTGTTTTCTGAATATGGAATAAAAAGATCAAAAATAAGAAATTTTTAGTGGGCCCCCTTCCACTTTTGTTTTCTTGTTTTTTTTCTTTTTTCCTCTATTCAAGTGTCCCTTCCCCCTTTCTTGGAAAATTCTATCCAATTGGAAATAAAGATCCAAAAAGCATCTTCCAAATGGGCATTCTTCTATTTTTGTTGTATTTTTTTTGTTCTTTTTTTTCTGTTAGTGATAATTAAATGTGAAGGAAAGGAGTGGGGTATAGGGTAGGTGGGGTAGGGTGAGTTGGTTAGGAGTTTGTTATTTTTTGTCTTTTTGTGGGGTATAATTATATGGTTGAAGGTACATGGTAGGATAAGGTAAAAATAAGTAAAAATGATATCGAGGAGGGAAAAAATTTGGTGTCTACAAACACTACCACTCATATCTTCATTTATGAGATATTCTACAACTCTTGTCTTTGGGGCACGACTTATTCCAAGCATTTTCAAACAAGTTATGTACAATAGGCAAAAGTTAACGCTAACACATTGTACTTTTTACTTATGAAATGCTCTATTGTCTTAGAGGTACGACTCAGCCCAAGGACCATCAAACAACAAGTTATGCCTCATGGTTAAGAGTTGATACCATCATATTGTGTCTTGATTTATGAGATGCTATATAACTCTTCCCTTAGAGGCAAGACTTAGACCAAGGGCTTTCAAGCAACACGTTGTGCCCCATGAGCAAGAGTTGACATTACCACATTGGGTTTTGATTTATGAAATATTCTATAACTCTTGCCTTATAGGCAAGACTTAACCCAAGGAATTTCAAACAATAAGTTACGCCCATGGGTAAGAGTTGACACTATCACATTATATTTTGATTTATAAGATGTTCTATAACTCTTACCTTAGGGGCAAAACTTAGCGCAAGGACTCTTAAACAACAATTTATGCTTCATGGGCAAAATTTGACACTATCACATTGTGTCTTGATTTATGAGATGTTATTTAAATAAAGGACTTTCAAACAACAAGTTATGCCTCATTTAAGAGTTGACACTACCACATTATGTCTCGATTTATGAGATATTTTATAACTCTTGCCTTAGAGGCACGAATTAGTTATGCCCCATGGGCAAGAGTTGACACTACCATATCGTGTCTTGATTTATGAGATATTCTATAACTCTTGCGTGAGAGGCAAGACTTAGCCGACAAGTTATGCCTCATGGAAAAGAGTTGACACTATCATATTGTGTCTTGATTTATGTGATTCTCCACTAGTTTTGCATCTGAGAAAACACTTAGACCAAGAACCTCTCAAAAGAACAAGTTACACCCAATGGACAAGTGTTGACACTACCACATTGTTTTTTGATTTGTGAGATGTTCTACAACCCTTGCCTTAGAAGCAAGACTTAATGATTTTCAAACAATAAGTTATGCTCCGCATTGTATCTTGATTTATGAGTTGTTCTATAATTTTTGCTTTAGAGGCAAAACTTATCCCAAAGGACTTCCTAAGAACAAATCATGCCCTTAAATTTGCTTTGATGTAAAAAAAAAAGAAGATTCCTTTGCGGATTATCTAACTTTTTATTTATTTGCAAAATCTAATAGAGGTTGAGAAAAAAGAGAATAAACAAAATAGAGAAATAAAAAAAGAGATTGAGAAAAAAAGACAAGCAAAAAATAAAGATTAAGAAAAAAGAGAAGAATAAATAACCAAAAAAAAGAAAAAAAGATTGAAAAAAACAAACACGAGAAGAAAAAAAATAAAAATAAAGTTTGAGAAATAGAAAAAAGAAAAAATGAGAAATGAGAAATGATAATAAATAAAAATAAAGATTGAGACCAATGAATTAAAAAAAAGAGAGAAAGAAATGAAGAAATAAATAGTATTTGAGAAAAAAAAAGGAGAAAAAAATAAAAGAAAAATAAAAGTTGAGACAAACGAATTAAAATAAGAAAGAAAATAAAAGTTAAGGTAAAAAAAATTAAAATAGAAGTTGAGAGACAAATGAAAATAAAAAGTTTTAAAATATTTAAGGTGTAGAGGGACAAAATTGTACTTGTACTATACATAAAAAGAAAGGAAGGTTTGTCTTTAAATACTTTTCTTATGGAGGTCAAAACCAAAACCACCCAATAATGGGGTCATCCCATGTAATTTTCTGTTAATTTTGCATCTCGCTTTGGTCTAGTTAATGGATTATGTGTCTCGATCAAATAGTTTTTAAAATGGATGTATCTCGGTAACCAAATTATGTATCTCAACCTCAGAATTATGTATCCAAGAAAAAAATGGAGTAATTAACTGTTACATTCTTAAGTTCAAAATTATGTATCTCAACTTCAAAATTATGTGTTCGAATGTTAATTATGTATCTGAAAATTGCAAAATAGAAATTATTTATAATTTAGCAAAAAGTGGGGATAGGGAGTAATTAAAGGTAAACTTTTTAGGATTTATATAAGTTTTACATACTTTTTTAGCCATAAAATTACAATGTATATTTGTTATGTGTTATAAATATAAAGTAAGAACAACAAGAATAAAGAGAGAATAGCAACCACAAGGGTTGGTGTGGTGGTTCCTCACCTCACCCCTTAAGCAAGAGGTTGGGGGTTCAATCCCCACCTCTGGTGAATGGAAAAAACTTTGTGACCAGTTTTCTACCGCTTAGTGTACTGACCGTGGAATGAAGGATTAGTCTCACGGCTGCCGGCTGTGGGGATACCTTGGAAAACCAAAAAAAAAAAAAAGAATAGTGAGACTCTTGAGAGGTTTCTTGATGGGTTGATTACAATTAAGTAAACCCCTTTATTTATAGGAGAAAACTAACCTTGAGGTTTATAATTTTTTCATAAATAGACATTCACTATATATGGTAAGTAGACATTCACTATATATAGTAATATATTTATAACCCCCCCCCCCCCTTTTGAATGTCTAAATGATAGATAATGTGCCTTGTTAAAATCTTACTAGAAAAAACCCCGTGGAAAAAGGATCTAGTGAAGGAAAAATAGTACACATCTCTAACAATACGCATATAGGATACCTCGTTAAAAATCATACAAGGAAAATCCAGTGAGACAAAACCTTGTAAGAAAAAAAGAGTACAACACGTATTAACTCCCCTTAATGAGAACATCCTTAAACCTTTGCATCCCAATCTTGTGCACTATCTTCTTAAAAGTTGCAATTGGAGGAGACTTGGTGAGTAAACCAGCCACATTGTCACTTGAATGAATCTGTTGTACGTTAATATCGATATTCTTTTGCAGCTCGTATGTATAGAAAAACTTTGGTGAAATGTACTTCATTCTATCTCCTTGAGTTCTCCCTTAAGTTGAATTGTGCATACTGCATTATCCTCATAAAAAAATCATAGGTACTTTGTCACATTTCAAAACACATTTTTCATGAATGATATGTATCACGGACCTCAATCACACACACACACTCTCGGCTTGCTTTATGAATAGCTATTATCTTAACATTGTTCGATGAAGTGGCTATGATAGACTACTTTGTATATCTCCAAGATATGGCAGTACCCCCACATATGAACACATAACTTATTTGAGATCGAGCTTTATACAGTCAGATAAGTACCCAACATCAACATAACCAACAACATCGGGGCTACAATCTTTAGAATAAAATAAACTCATATGTTTGATCTTATTCCTATGTCTCCTAGTAGGAGCAAAATTATACCTTGCTAACAAATTAATCGAAAGACTATGTCGGATCTTGTGGTATTTACCAGATACATTAGTACACCAATTACACTAAAATATATAACCATTCCAATCCGGTATATTTCTCATTCAAGCAAATAATTTATTGCTTTTGAAAACTCTCCAAGAGTTTCAATAATTTTCAAGTTATAAATTTATGTAATATAAGAATTATAGATAAGTTTCCTAGAAACTTTTATATGGTTCAAGCATTTTGAATCCTTAAAAGTTTTCATATAAATTTTTTCAAGTGACAATATTCAGTACTCCATGTGTGACATCTTCAAGTGTCTGGATGACAAATCAAATAAGTGTTATGCTTACCTAGATGCATCATTTCACATCACTTGATAAATACTTCTACGTCAACATGCTTAAATAAACGTAGAATTCAGATCCTCATAATCTTTCACAATATTGCGCCAATATTGTATCAAAGATATTGATCATATTTCATTTAGAATTGGTTCAAAGTATGAGATAATATTTTGATATCTCATCACTTCATTATTTTCAGGTACATGAACCTCTCATAAGGTTTCATATAGTGTTATGTCATAATTTCCAAGAGAACATTGACTTTTTATTAAGATTATTTGCTCCTTATCCTTTTCAAGGATCATCTCATTTAGAATCGATTGGGCTACCACGCTTCATACATGCAGAGACTTTGTCCTTTAGGAACACAAAATAGGAGCACTTGCAGCTTAAATATGAGATGCTTTCGGCATTTGACTTGAATTATCATTTGAATGAGGATCCGATGACAATTCCTAACATATTTCATAGTTGTTTATAAACTCCCCCTTATGTTAAGAAAACTAACATACATCCCCCGTCTTTTTTGAGTAATCCATATTTGTGCATTATGGTATATTCATTAATCATTTACCGCACATCAGAACTATTAGATGGACAATATGTGGTTCTTGATTCAGAACCAATTTTGAGTGGATTTAATCATAATTTATTGGTTTGATGTATACAAGTACTTTTGTATATAATATATCATATTTTAAACCCACACATGAAGCTTTGTTCTCGTTCAGCTATTTATCAAAGATGTTCAAACAACTTTATGAATATCAAACTGCAGGTTAACAATAAATATACATTTGATCATCTTATTGATGCATCTTTTTAAACATATTACATGATAGGTGAACGGGCCTTTATTCAACTTTTATACTTTTTAAATTTTAATGGATCCAATCCCAAAATTAGTTGGTCCAACCAACTTATCATGAGAACAAGCAACTTTAAAAGTAATGAAGAATTTTCTAATTCTTAAATATATATTCAATACTCAATAGGCACATCTTTGGAATGTCGCAATCGTTCATGTCAATTTATGAACTTTTATTCTAGCAAACTCCAAGTTTACCATGACATGTACCTTTTACTTCAGTAAATTTCAGACTTACTATTACATAAATAAATTTCAGATTTACTACTTCAGAAGTAGATTTCAAAATAATTCTTCTCAGTTATTCTGCCTCTTTTGGAGGTGAGTTATGATACCATCACAATCAAGTGCACGTTTGTATTAATATGCTTTACTAAATACTATCGCATTCACCTTGGGAAATGGATATGTACTTAAAGCAATCAAAATTCTCATTTCTCAGGAATGAAATATAATTGTGCCTTAAGTCTATCAAATTTTGATAGCTTATAACCTCTTTCATTATACTACTACTTCATAAGCACGTCGAGGCATACATATAATGTAGAGAATATTTTTCTAACATATCTTATAATCATGATAAGCGTGTGAACATATTATCACTTTTGATGATTATTATCATAGTCTCTTCATGCTTATATTCGTACATTCAATCACTTGTATTCTTTTAGACATATTATGCATTGCTACCACATTCCCTTCAAGAATGGAGCATGTTGTCAACTTTCAGATTCATCATATATTGTTGTCATATTCACTTCATGGAATAGAGCAATCAATGGGATATGTTTCATGACTTTTCATCAACCACCCATTATTTTTCCTTAGCTATCATAATATCATCAATATGGTGTATTGAGATTCAAACTCAATATCTTATCCATATAAAGACGTCTTAGGTTATAACTCGATGGGACTTGAACCCAACATTTTATCATCATGGTGCATTGAAACTTTTAACCCAATGTATTACCTTTTTAATGAGATAAGACTTAAATTCATCATCATATCTTTTAACAATATTGTTCTTCATAAAAGAATTAAAAGCATAAGTGGTCCAAACCAATTATTTTTCCTCAAGTCCAACAATAATTATATCATTAGTAGCAAAAGACAAATAACATAAGGAATTTACTAACCTTGGAATTACCTTCAAATTTATAATCTCACCTTGTTTTGACAAAGTCTCATGTTGATAACGTGTTATGAAATATAAAGCAAACAAGAAGAAAAATAGAGAGAGAAGAGAGAGTCTCCTGAGAGGTTTCTTGATGAGTTAATTACAATGAAGGAAAACCTCTTTATTTATAGGGAAAACTAACATTGGAATTTCTAACTTTTCCATAAATATACATTCACTATATATGGTAAAGTAGACACTCACTATATATGGTAATATATTTATAACATTATGTGTAATTTTTTGTAATTATCCCAAAATAATTACCTAACAACCTAAAAGGAAGAAAACAAAATATATTTCTTAGCCCAAACACTACTAAAAAATTACTATTTTTGCATTAAATTTTTTCACTAATAAATGTCTAGTGAGAACTTCCACGGATATCTTGAATGATCAGTTGGTAAAGAAAAATAATAATTTTTAAAATTAGCAGTTAAAAATTAATTTTCACTATTTATTTTTTCAGTGAGTTAATTTGATGAAAGAATTATGTTTAATAATACAAATGTTTCATTGGTTTACAATGGAAAAAACTTCTATTTTTAATTGTAAAATTGAAAACCATAGAATTATCTTTTAAAAAATACTTACATACCATTTCATTTTACATAGGTAAAATTAACTATATAAGCTTATTAGATTAGTTATTACAAGTTACAACAAAACTTTTAAGTTTTCAAGTTATAGCAACTTTCATTTAAAAAATATATATAAAAAGGGGCTTTTTGTTTTGTTGAAAATACAAAAAAGTAAATAATGAAAAAGAAAAATAAAGATTTAATACAATTAATATACAATTTACATTCCTTAAATATAGTTAACCTTAATTACTGATATTTATCCACCCTCAAATCACTCTAATCGTTATTTTATCCTCCTACTTTAATGCTTGCATTAAGAGTTTTCATCTTTATACACTACCTTCCTCTTTGTACGCGATTAATTTCTGCCAGTTAACAAAACACCGCAATTTCGACGTCAATAAATTGCTGGGGATTATAATTTGAAAGAAAAGCAAAAATAAGTATTTCTTTTGATAACAAATATGAATTCTGTTAATTTGCATTCAATCATGATACGTCATGGAAAGAGATGAAATTCGTCAGGTTTGTTAAATTTTTGTATGAAAATGGATATTTTCCATTCAAAATGAATTTAAAGATTTATTTTTTTGTCTTTCTTTAATTCTCTATTGTTACATTGTTGAATTTTGTACGTTTATCAATTGCGTGAAAACTAAAATTATTGTTTAAATGGGACTACCGAGGGACTTTGGAATTGATGGGATTATGTATGATGCAACAACGAAGTACAAAGGATTAGTAGAAGCAATCGCAACACAACTGATGATAGACCTAGCGAATTGAAAGGTCAAGTGCAAGCAGGTAAAAATGATTGTGTATTTTTAGAGTATTAAATTGGATATTATAGTTGTATGTAATTCGGGTATCTATTTTTTATTTATTTTTTAAAATTTAACAGCTACTATTTGGTTTGTGTGGTGGAGGATTGTACTTGATTTCTTAGTTCTTCCAGAATTAACAAATCAAAGATTTTTAAGATAAGAAAGTACTGTGACATTCATACATTCTCAGTAAAGGATCAAGTTTATGCAAGGCGTCAAGAGATGAAAAAAGTGGTAGCCGAACTGATTTTAACAAATCAAAGATTCCAGAATCACCTGGGAGTAATGGTATATTTAGATCAGAAAAGTAGTATTGTTGATTTTTTTGTTAAATATCTATTGTATGTGACACCAAAATATATGACAATAGATATTACTGAAAATATTGAACAATCTGTTATTTGTGCTGGCATATAAGATTTTACATACAAATGACGTATTCTTATGTAACTGTTTTTAGTGTATGAAACTAGTATAGTACACAATACAATATCCATGAATTGTTTAATAAATTACATTAAAATCAGTTTATATACTCATTTCATACTTAAATAATACTTTTTTTGAGTTCTCAATGTATTAAGTTGATGTTAAAATTGGTATTGAAGAAGTTTCGCATATATCACATTTGTATTGAATGAGTTTTATGAATGTGACAATCGATAAGAAAAATTATGTTTTATTTTACATAACCTTTGTAGTGTATGTAACAGATATTACATGAAAACTATCACCGTAAATATTGAAAATAAATTAATTAATAATTATTTAACGTCAAATAATTTTTCATTGCAATAAAAAATTAATCAGTATTAACCATGATTGATATTGATGTTTGACGAGTTTTCTTAACTTACTTTAATATTGTCAAGAAAACTCATCAAAACATTTTGTTTTTGATTTGATGATTACCAATGGTACCTTTGTTGAAAAGTAAAAGTGAGTTAGTACCATTTTTAACCGAACATGTTTTCGTATTAATATGAAAAGATTGCAACTCAATCTATTTTTTTTCAATTCATTTTTTAACCTGTTCATTTGTCATCACTATGCTAACTTAAGGTATAAGTAGAGAATCAACATAATAAAGTAGACGAATTTTACGACAGGATGTAAGTAAAATCATTAAGAAAGCAATTTTATTTAGCGGAAACATACAAATGATATTCTCAGCATACTATGACTGTCCATTTCATTTTAGGTAAAAATGTCTAATTGAAAATTAAGTTTAAGGAAAAAAGCAAAGATTTTCAAACATATATATAAGCAACATATAAAAATTATACGCAAATTAAAGTACGTTAATTGTAATTTTGAATGAGCAATGGTAAGAGTTTCACGTGTATTTTTAAATTTTTTTCTCGTAGTAAAAGAATGAACTTTTATATCGACGAGCCTCAACAAATCATCACCTCGTTAGTGGCCGTTTGAACATGAGAATTTTGTTTTCAAAAAATCTTTTTCACTTTATTTTAAATATAACTTTAAATTGGTTGTTTGATCATGAGAATTTCAAATATAATTTACAATTATATCTAAAAAAATAAAAATAAGTAAAAAAAAGTTAATTATTTTAACTTTTTTTACTTTTATCTCTCTCACAAAAATTCAATACAACCTCAATTTATATTTATGATGAAACACAATTTCAATTTCAACTTTAAATAAAATTAGTAATTTTTGTAGCTCAACACCTATTAATATTAACAATAAAACGTGAACGCAGTGTTAGATAATTTCAAAAAAAGTAAAGCTATTTGTGATAGATTAAAAAGGAAAATGTCTCACAGGACACAATTGTCACGCCTCAAATCCTATTGGGGAGGACTGGCACCCGTAATCGAGGAGGCCCGGGAGAACCAACTCATAACCTTATACTTCCCATGCATAACTCTATGACAACTCAAAATTCGGACAACATCATGTTGCATATAAAAGGAAATAATCACCTGTATAAGCTCGAGCACACATATATATGTATACAAAATAGTTGGCCGTTGGAGCCATCACATCTATTAACAAAACACCACCTTGACTGTACATTAGGTCTACAAAGCCTCTAGACAATACACAGAGTTTAACTAAGGCCGGGACACACCCCAACACATAAGTAACTTCTATACAAAATCAAAAGTGACTGGATATGACACGGAAAGCCCCGAAGCAAACTGGAGCTCACCAAAAGCAGCTGGATATCCTGGCTCCTACTTGTGCGGTGTATGAGCTGAGGTACCCTGTGCTTGCAACATGAAATGCAGGTCCCCCGTGGGGGACGTCAGTACGAAATATGTACTGAGTATGTAAAGCTATAGATAATCACATATGATATAGGAGATCAATAGAAATCAGAAACAAGTGAATAAATCGTAATAGGAGTGGACCACACTTACTAGAACTTGTGACAACCTATACATTGTATTTATTCAATCACTTTACCTTCGTTCTTATCATCTTTGTAATCATTACTGTACTGTACTGTGACCATTAGGCTGCCTCGAGTTCATATAAACTGGGATCGCCCCATGATAGGCTTATGCCCCTGGGATACCACCCATAAACACATAAATAGGGATCGGCCCATGATAGGCTTATGCCCCTGGGATACCACCCGATAAGAGATAACTTCCATCACTTAGTTCAATTAAACTTTGAGATTATTATTTCGGTCGCCACCGCATTTTTGATACTTTGAAACAATGATACATCAATAAGAGACATATAAATAGACCATCAATGCAATAACAATGAAGTAATAACTCATTGGCACATCAATGAAGTGTTTTGGAGTCATCAATGCCATAACAATGAAGTAGTAGCTTATTGGTATATCAATGAAACATTTTGGAGTCATTAATAACACATGGATCTTGTTTGAGTAACCGGATACCTTCTGACATTCATTAGTGCAATAAACATGTAAGATTTAGAAAACAAGTAAGTATTGGAATGTCTTGACATCTTGTAGGGTGGAAACAAGTTCATTGGTAACGTAGGACATCATACAAAACCATTATGGATCACATGTTATTGAATAACTTTGGAAATTTTCTTAATAGAACAATTGTTCACTTTCATGCCAAAGATATGGTATAGAGTATGCTCTACATACCTGACTGTCAACCTTCAATACTAGTCCCAAATGGACTTCCCGTCTTTTCGGATTACTTATCTATAATGAACATATATAGCAATCTAGTATTAGCAACCAAACGTCACAATTCAATTATTTGAATTCACCAAACTAGTGGTTAAGTAGTAAGCCTTAATTATACCATAAAGGATGTCACCTTAACCCTCTTATACTACAATTACATTCACATGCCATGCATATTCATACAACATCCTCCAATATCAAGTTTGGATTTATTTATCCTTCCAACCAACCATTAAACCAAATTGATCCATAGATACAAATAATTATCAATTCAATAGTATATCACCATATCCACCTTCCATAACTCAATTACCATATCCACATTCCACAATTCGATACAACCAAACCATGCAAAATAGTCCATAACCCTATTTCCATCACCTTTCAATAACATCCAATACATATAATCCTCTATTACACATATACATATGGAAAAGAACAAAGGCAAACAATATTCATACCTTAGAATTCACCTCTTTATTATGAAATCCTGTTGGAACAAATAATAGGTGTCGTTCGAAGCTCTCGAGAAGACATACTCAGTTATCAGATTACTTTGGAATTTCTACGGTTGAATCAAAAGTAATTTAAAGGTCAAATTTGGCTAGAGTTTGTTGTTTCTCAATGATTGATAATGGAAATAAGTTTTTGAACTCATATACATGTATATATACACATATTCCCGTCCATAATATAATAGGAAATCACCAAAATGCCTTTAAAATTTAAATAATGTCAAATCTGTCCTTTGGGGACTGTTTTGATAAGCTAAAGTAGATCGACCATAAATCCTTGCTCCGCTATCAAATTTAGGTGAAATTAGTATCGTTGGAAGGATAATTTAAAGGTCTTTCATTTCATATAAAGTAGGCCACCCAGTTCGTCCTGTACAAGGAGTTATGGTCTTTTGAAGTTGACCCTAAAAATCTATTTTGATAGGCTGAAGTAAAACGAGTATAACTCCTTACTCAGACGTTGGATTTGGATAAAAACAATTGCATTAGAAAGAAGACTCAAATATATTTCTTTTCATAGGTCGCATCTCTCCCAGTTAATTATATTAAGGGAGTTATGATCGTTCGAAGTTGACCCAAAAATTCGGCTGGCATCAGTAGTTTGTGTGCAGGAAATTTTCCTGCACATTTACTATTCCCAAATATCCCGACCTCCGTTTTATAGTTTCAAACGTTCTCGATTATATCCAAAACCTATCCGTTTTTGGAAATCTTTATATCATTGAAAAGCTTATTCAATAACGTTCGCATAGAACCATCGACAAAAAATAAGACCAATACACGTACTTGAATACGCCAATACACGTACTTGAATACGGGGTGTTACATCCTTCCCCCCTTTAGGACATTCGTCCTCGAATGTTAGCGTAGTTATTCAACCGAAACAAGTGTAAGTCCATCATTAATATTCAAATCATCACATAAATACTATGCATATAAAAAAAACTTACTTGTTAATGTTCTAACTCCGTTTCTTGAACTTCCTCTTCATCTTTGAACAAATGAGGGTACTTATATTTCATTGCTTCCTCATCTTCCCATGTAATCTCTTCCCTTTGATGATTTCTTCAACGTACTTTCACAGATGCTATCTCTTTATTTCTCATCTTCTTAACTTGGCGATCTAGAATAGCAATAGGCACTTCCTCATAGGTAAGATCTTCCGTAACTTGCACATCCTCAGTAGAAGTGATATGTGATGGATCTCCGATGCACTTTCGAAGCATTGGCACATGAAATATCGGATGTACTGATGAGAGCTCTTGGGGTAGCTCTAATTCATATGCAACTTGTCCAAACCTTCGAGTGATCTTATACGGGCCTATATAATGTGGACTCAACTTCCCTTTCTTGCCAAATCTCATTACTTCTTTCATTGGTGATACCTTCAAAAATATACAATCACCTATAGAAAACTATAGCCCTCTCCTTCTACTATCTGCATATGACTTGTGTCAACTTTGGGCTATTTTCAGTCGTTGCTGAATTACTTTAACCTTCTCTATGGCTTAATAAACAAGATCCGGTCCGAACAAAAGAGTTTCACCAACTTCGAACCATCCTATTGGTGATCTACTCTTCCTTCCATATAAAGCTTCATATGGTGCCATTTTGATACTTGAATGATAGCTATTATTGTAGGCATACTCAATAAGAGGTAAATGATCATCCCAGTTGCCCTTAAAATCTATTACACAAGCTCGTTGCATATCTTCAAGTATTTGGATGGTACATTCTGCTTGTCCATCTGTTTGAGGGTGAAAAGCTGTACTCAACTTCACTTGTGTTCCCAAACACCTCTGAAAAGACTTCCAAAAGTTTGTGGTAAATTGGGTTCCCCGATCTGATATAATAGAGATTGGCACTTCATGTAATCAGACTATCTCTTTAATGTACAACTTCACATACTCTTCAACTGTGTAAGTGGTCCTAACTGGTAGGAAATGTGCGGATTTGGTAAGCCTATCAACAATCACCCATATAGAATCAAACTTCCGGGATGTATGAGGCAAACCAATAATGAAATCCATGTTGATCATGTCCCATTTCCAGCTTGGAAAATCAATGCATTGCATATAAACTCCGGGTTTTTGGTGCTCAACTTTAATTCTTTGACAATTTGGACATTCAGCTACAAATTCTGCAATGCTCTTCTTCATGTCATTGCACTAATACATATCTTTCAAATCTTGATAAATTTTGGTTGATCCTGGATGAATGGAATATCTTGAACAATGTACCTCTGTCATATTCTTCTTTCTCAGCCCATCTACATCCGGCACACATAATTGGTTTTGGCACTGAAGTACTCATTCTCATGTAAGCTCAAATGCCTTAGTCACACCACTCTAAATATTCTCCTTAAGCTGTAATAAAATAGGATCTGCATATTGCTTCTCTTTCACTTCAGCTACTAATAAAGATTCCGCAGCATTATGTACGATAAGCTCTTTATCCGGAGTTTCAAGAAGGAAAACTCCCAAACTAGCTAACTGGTGAAGATCTTCAATCATCCCTTGCCTTTCTATAGGCGCCATCATAGCCTTATGACTTAACGCATCAGCTACCATATTTGCTTTCCCTGGATGGTACAAGATATCAACATCGTAGTCCTTTAATAGTTCAAGCCATCTCCGCTGCCTTAAATTCAGATCCTTCTATTTAAAAATATATTGCAAGCTCTTATGGTCAGTATATATATCAACATGAACCCCATATAAGTAGTGGCGTCATATCTTTAAAGCAAAAATAACTACTGCCAGCTCAAGATCGTGTGTAGGATAATTTTTCTCATATGGCCGCAATTGTCTAGAAGCATATGCTATTACCTTATCCTTCTGCATCAATACACATCCTAAACCAATTCTGGAAGCATCACAATACACTGTATACCCTTCGGTGCCTTCTGGAAGTACTAACACGGGTATAGAAATCAATTTGTCCTTTAAATCTTGAAAACCCTTCTCACAGGTATCATTCCATTAGAATTTGGATGCTTTATGGGTTAGCTTGGTTAAGGATGCTGAAATGGAAGAAAAGCCTTCAACAAACCTTCTATAATAACCAGCCAACCCGAGAAAACTACGAATCTCCGTAGGCATTGTGGTCCTTGGCCAGTTCTTCAAAGCTTCTATCTTTTGAGCATCAACCTTTATCCCTTCACTAGATATAATATGACCCAAAAATGCCACCGACTTTAACCAAAACTCATATTTAGAGAACTTTGCATAAAGCTTACAATCACGAAGAGTCTGCAATACCTGTCGTAAGTGATTGGCATGGTCCTCTTCTAATCTAGAATAAACTAGAATACCATCTATAAAAAACTATCATAAATACATCCAGGAATGGCTTAAACACCCTATTCATCAAATCCATAAAAGCTGCGGGTGCATTTGTTAGCCCAAATGACATAACTAGAAACTCATAATAACCATACCGTGTTCGGAAAGCTGTCTTGGGTATATCCTTCTCTTTGACCCTCACTTGGTGGTAACCTGACCTCAAATCAATCTTAGAAAAGCACTTGGCGCCCTGTAACTGATCAAATAAATCATCAATTCTTAGGAGAGGATATTTATTCTTAATAGTCACCTTATTCAATTGCTGATAATCAATACACATCCTCAGCGAGCCATCTTTTTTGCGCACAAATAACACTAGTGCTCCCCAGGGGGACATACTAGGCCTTATGAAACAATGATACATCAATAAGAGACATATAAATAGACCATCAATGCAATAACAATGAAGTAAGAACTCATTGGCACATCAATGAATTATTTTGGAGTCATCAATGCCATAACAATGAAGTAGGAACTTATTGGTCTATCAATGAAACGTTTTGGAGTCATTAATAGCACATGGATCTTGTTTGAGTAACCGGATACCTTCTGACATTCATTAGTGCAATAAACATGTAAGATTTAGAAAACAAGTAAGTATTGAAATGTCTTGACATCTTGTAGGGTGGAAACAAGTTCATTGGTAACGTAGGACATCATACAAAACTATTATGGATCACATGTTATTGAATAACTTTGGAAACTTTCTTAGTAGAACAATTGTTCACTTTCATGCCAAAGATATGGTATAGAGTATGCTTTACATACCTGACTATCAACCTTCAATACTAGTCCCAAATGGACTTCCCGTCTTTTCGGATTACTTATCAACAATGAACATATATAGCAATCTAGTATTAGCAACCAAACGTCACAATTCAATTATTTGAATTCACCAAACTAGTGGTTAAGTATTAAGACTTAATTACACCATAAAGGGTGTTACCTTAACCCTCTTATACTACAATTACATTCACATGCCATGCATATTCATACAACATCCTCCAATATCAAGTTTGGATTCATTTATCCTTCTAACCAATCCATTAAACCAAATTGAGCCATAGACATAAATAATCATCAATTCAATAGTATATCACCATATCCACCTTCCATAACTCAATTACCATATCCACCTTCCATAATTCGATACAACCAAACCATGCAAAATAGTCCATAACCCTATTTCCATCACCTTTCAATAACATCCAATATATATAATTCTCTATCACACATATACATATGGAAAAGAACAAAGGCAAACAATATTCATACCTTAGAATTCGCCTCTTGATTATGCAATCCTGTTTGCACAAATAATAGGTGCCGTTCGAAGCTCTCGAGATGACAAACGCAGCTATCGGATTACTTTGGAATTTCTACGGTTGAATCAAAAGTAATTTAAAAGTCAAATTTGGCTAGGGTTTGTTCTTTCTTAATGATTGATGATGAAATTGAGTTTTTGAACTCATATACATGTATATATACATATATTCCCATCCGTAATATAATAGAAAATGACCAAAATACCTTTAAAATTTAAATAATGTCAAATCTGTCCTTTGGTGGACTGTTTTGATAAGTTAAAGTAGATCGACCATAACTCTTTGCTCCGATATCAGATTTGGGTGAAATTGGTATCATTGGAAGGATAATTCAAAGGGATTTCATTTCATATAAAGTAGGTCACCCAGTTCGTCCTATACAAGGAGTTATGGTCGTTTGAATTTGACCCTAAAAATCTATTTTGATAGGCTGAAGTAAAACGAGTATAACTCCTTACTCAGATGTTGGATTTGGATGAAACCAATTGCATTGGAAAGAAGACTCAAAGATCTTTCTTTTCATAGGTCGCAGCTCTCCCAGTTCATTATATTAAGGGAGTTATAATCGTTCGAAGTTGATCCAAAAATTCGGCTGGCCTCAATAGTTTGTGTGCAGGAAATTTTCCTACACATTTACTATTCCCAAATATCCCGGCCACCGTTTTATAGTTTCGAACATGCTCGATTATATCCGAAACCTATCCGTTTTTGGAAATCTTTATATCGTTGAAAAACTTATTCAATAACCTTCACATGGAACCATCGACCTGCAAATTCCGGTATAAATAAAATAAAAAATTAATTCCATATAAATAAAACCAATACACATACTTGAATACGCCAATACACGTACTTGAATACAGGGTGTTACAACAATACTAATTATCAGCATGAAGACTGCTGTTTTTGACATATATAAAAAGTAAGTAAAAAATATTAAAGTTAAGTTAAGTTAAATTAATTATTGAAGTTAATAAAAAGTAAAATATCAATTCTTAACTTTAAAAAATATGTTTACCATATATGACTCCTTAAATTGTGAACAACTTTAATACTTAATTATTAAAATTAAAAAAAATATATTGATACCAATAATATAACTTGCCATAATTATCCAATGCTTTAACTAAGAGCGATAAATCTTAAATGCTAAAAATAAGGAAATAATATAAATAATAAATATTAGATAATTGATTTTCGAATATTTAATTAAAATAGATTTTTCAAAAAAGTTGCTATAACTTGTAATTATTTCTTTAGTTTAATAATTATTAAAAAGTTTTATTATAACTTGTAATTAACAATTTAATAAGTGTATTTAGGTTAATTTTTACTTTTACATATACCAGAGATTGACACTTAAAAGATACCAAAAAGCAAGGTTTTCTTTGCAAGTAATACTTGGAAAAGTCCAACTTAATAGAAAGAGGGGAAGTGAGATCAAAGAAATCTAAAAAGTTTAAGCTACCTATGATTGAATTACAAGGATGTGCATATTATTATTGAGTTACAATGATGACACTTCACCAAATAAAGTACCTGAAAAGGCGTCAAAAAAATATCTAATGTATTGAATAGTTTTAGCTTGCCTCTCTTTCATCTATAGAGCTTTAATTGCTCTTACTTTTATTTCCAAGTTAAAAATGCCCCTTCTTTGAACGAAATTATGAGGCAATTTCTTTTGTTGCTCTGGTTAATTTTAAAGAAATAATGTTGTGATTTTTTTGTAGAGAGAAGATAGAAAATATGAATGAAAAACGGTCTCATATAAATTTATTAATCATCCTTTTACAGCTCCTACAACTAATTAATAAAGCATTGCAGTACTCTTGAGAAAATTAAAAAGTAGAATAATCTATTAAATGAATTATTAGACTTCTCTTACACCTACGCAATAACACAACTAATTTTAGAAAAACGGTATTAATAACAGATGCAACATCAACAAAAAAGACATCAACCTTAAGTCTAAAAAATGTTCAGGGGAAACATAGCTAGAAATGGTATGTCAAATACGTATGTAATACAAGAATGTGCATATTATTGAGCTACAAGGATGACACTTAACCAAATAAAGTAGTATTTGAAAAGGGATAAAAAAAAATATATCTACTGGAAATAGATTAAATTTGCCTCTCTTTAATCTATATAGAACTTCTATTGCCATTATTGATTAAATTTCAAGTCAAAAATCCCCTCCTTCGTACGAAATTACGAGACAATTCTTTTTGTTTCTCTGATTATTTAAATTTTAAAAACAAAATTGTTAGAGTATGTTTTTTGGAGAGAGATGCAAGCAGAAGTTTTAAAAAAATATGAATAAAAATTGTCTCATATAAATTTATTAATCATAACTTTTATACAGGCATATAAATAAAGTAGTAGATTCTTCCTACATATGTTACAGCTAAAGTATTACACTCTTGCACAAACTAAGAAGTTGAATCTATAAAATCAATTATTAAACTCCTCCTACTGACTAAACAACTAATTCCAGAAAAAACGATAACAATAAAAGACATTGTAAATTCTCTTATTGTATCTTAACATAACTACCTTGATTAAAGATGATTTTATACAAAATGTAGTCTACTTATTGTTGAAATTAATAGAGAAACACACAACATATTCAACATATTCACATAAATCAAGAACACTTATAAAGTAACTGAATATGTGAGAGTAGAGTTGCGTACCTTTATCCGTCATTGCTACACGTAATCGAAGACGAATTAGGTTGACTCTTCCTCTCCTTTGCTTATGATGGCGACAGCTTATGGGAATACGTCTTATGTTAAAGTCAGGATAGGGGACCTAGCCTTATATTTATAGGCTTAAAAGTCTTAACCTAGTGCACCCCCATTATGGGCTCACAGCTCTACTATAGGCCTACATTATTGTCAGCCCACACCAATAACATGAAATGGATACAGGCCAATATGGAATTCGCATGAATACACGGCCTGTGTCTTGTCCACCAACTAATAACAACAACCCGTTTTAATTAAACGTAATAAAAAGTTAATGTTAAATCCACATAAAATAAATAATTCTAACATTCTCCCACTTGAATAACGATAACTTTTAAAGAATTTTTTTTTTTTAATGAAAATGACTCTCGGCTAAATAGATAGTGACCATAACCATTTAGTGGTGGAACGTCATCTCCAAAATAGTTCAGTCAAGCAAAATCATCACTTTTGAACTGCAGCAGTACTTGCATCAACCAACGACACAAGACCGGTCCACAATTACAAACATTGAAGTTTTGTAGACATGAACCAATGGTGTGGTAGGGCAGCAAGAAATAGCCAACGTAGACTCCAAATTGAGGCTATTTCATTGTTAGTCCTTCAAATGATTTTTCATATCAATATGTACGCTTAAAATCAACATGCGTACCATAGAAAAATAGTCATCGTGACTTTCTGTTACAACATGTGTGAGCACTAAAACAATATGTGCTCCACCAGAAAATCTTGATTTTCAAGGTTCAACATGTGCAACATATTACATGGTGCAACAACCAGAAAATCGACAAGGTAGAATGATAAACCATATATGCCTCCCAAAGAAAGATCCAATAAAATAATAATATGATCTTATCAATATGAGACATAGCCAACGCATAAGGCAAAGAGCCTTAATATAATAAAATAATATTAAAGTGTGCACAATAATAATCAACAACATAAATGATAGAAAAATCTACCGTAGCATAAATGTCAATTCAAGAGATAATATCACCATAAGCTCGAAACAATAAGGTGAATAGTTTAATGACAAATGAATAACAATATTAAATACTCCCACTAACCCAAAAAAATAAATGACTCAATAACACCCATATTCTGAACATGCTACATAAAAATTATGGGTCTTATCCCCTTGGTTAGTGGGTCGGGAAGCATCAAATCGATAGGTATATGTTCAATCACAATGTCCTCCCCTTTAACTATGTCTCTCACAGCCAAATATTTTATTTTCATATTCTTAGAAGCTGAAGAAGATTTATTATTTTTTGAGTAAAACACAATTGTCTTGTTGTCACAATAAATCTTCAAGGGCCTAGAGATGGAATCAACTACCACAAGCCCTGAGATAAAATTCTTAAGTCAAATGACTTGTGTAGCTGCACCATAACAAGCTACAAATTATGCTTACATAGTGAAAGATGCTGTAAAAGTTTGTTTCACACTCTTTCAAGATATTGCACCCCCAACAAACATAAATATAAAGCCAGAAGTAGGCCTCAAATCATCAGGACACCCAGCAAAGTTTGAGTTTGTGTAATCAATTACCTCGAGATCTTCAACCCTTTTGTACACTAACATGTAATCTCTTGTCTTCTTCAAGTACCTTATTATTTTCTTAGAAGAAACCCAATGACTTCTTTCTGGATTAGTTTGATAACGTCTAACAACACTGATAATAAAAGCAATCTCCGGACAAATGCAAACTTGTGCATATATAAGCCTTCCAATAACACTTGAATAAGACACATCTTTCATAGAATCTTTCTCAAGATCATTTTTGGGACACAAGTATAGGATTAACTTATCACTTTTCACCACAGGGACTTCACCGAATTTATAATTTTTCATCTAATTTTTTTAAAAATATGATCAATATAGGACTTTTGTGAAATCCTCAATAACTTACGAGATCCATCTCGTCGAATCTCAATGCCCAGAATAAATAATGTCTCTCCTAGATCTTTTATATAAAACACTTTGTTCAATGAATATTTAGTTTCATGCAACAGTCCCAAATTATTACTAGTAAGTAAGATATCATCAACATAAAGAGTGAGAATGATGAACTTACTCCCACTGATCTTGAGATAGATGTAATAATCAATCTTGTTCTCCACAAATCTCATAAAAGTGATAGTTTTCTCGAACTTCAAGTACCACTGTCAAGAGGCTTTCTTCAAGCCGTAGATAGATTTTTTCAACTTACACACAAGAGGCTCACTGCCCTTACTAACAAAACCTTAGGGTTGTTGTATTTAAACCTCTTTATTAAGATCACCATTCAAAAAAGCTGTCTTTATATCCATCTGATGTAGCTCAAGATCAAAATGGGCTACCAATACCATAATGATCCTAAAAGAATCGTTAGATAACACCAATGAAAAAATTTTATTGTAATCAACCCCTTCTCGATGTGTGAATCCTTTAGCAACTAATCTCACTTTGAATCGTTCAACATTTCCATTTGAATCCTTTTTGGTCTTAAAAGCCCATTTACAGCCAACAACCTTCTGGCCTTTAGGAAGCTTTGAAAGCTCACACATATCATTGCTACTCATGGATTTCATCTCTTTAGACATGCATCAAGCCACATTTTTTATTGAGCACATGATGAAGCTTCAGAAAAGGTTACATGATCAACAATGTCACCTTCAGCTAGGTATACTAAATAAACATCCAATAGCGGCGATCATCTTGGTCTACTTGATCTCCTTAAATTCTAAACCTCTTGTCAACAACAGCAAGTGCCTGAGCCACTTCTTCAACAATAGGCACCTGAATTTCTGCAGGTACAAAGTTACCAGCTTGCACATGTATATAAGGTTCATCATGTATAGGTGCAGATACAAATAATTCTGAGGTAATAGTAAGATGAACTTTGACAAGTTCAATACTTTTAGTTGACTCACGAGCAAAATTCTGAGAACAATCCTTATCTGCAACATCAAATTCAAGAAAATTTGTATTTTGAGATTCAATTATTCTTGTTCCTTTATAGGATAGTAGAACCTGTATTCTTTAGAATGAGCAGGATAATCAATGAAAAAATGATGCGAGGTTCTAGGTTCAGTTTTTTTCTAAAAGATTATGTATCTTTACCTCCGCAGGACACTCTCAAACTCAAAAATAATTTAAACTGGATTTTTATTGGTCCACAACTCAAAAAGAATATTAGGGACTGACTTGAAAGGGACACGATTAAGAATATACATGGATGTTTAAAAACTTAACCCGAGAGGAACTCAGGTAAGTTAGATCTACTCACCGCACTTCTCATCATATCTTTTAAAGTACGATTTCGCCTTTCAGCTACACCATTTTGGTCAGGACTGCTAAGCATGGTGTACTAGGCAACTATGCCATAATCTTGTAGATATTTAGCAAAGGGTCCCATCTATTGCCCAGTCTCAGTGTTTCTACCGTACTACTCACCAGCACGATCAGACCTCACTATCTTAATGACCTTTCCCAGTTGTTTCTCTACTTCAGTTTTAAACACTTTGAACATTTCAAGAGAATCTGATTTTTCTTTAATATGAAAAACATAACCATACCAGTAAAAATCATCAATAAAGGTGATAAAATAACTTGAACCACATATTATAGTAAAATACAGACCACTTATATCTGTGTGAATGATTTTCAACAAAACAGAATTACGAGTAGCATTCTTTTTTCTTGTTTTAGTAAACTTTCCTCTAATGCAATCAATATATGTTTCTATGTCCCCAAAATCAAGAGAAGGTAAAATATTAGACTTAACCAATCTATCAACTCTATCTTTAGAGATATGACCTAAATGCCCATGCCGCAACATGCCCAATTTTTCATTTAAAATTGGTTGTTTAGATCCAACAATTTTAAAATTAAAAGATTTGTATTCAAAATTAGAAGTCAAAATTTTCTTAAACAAACCATTAGATAAGATTCCATGGCCAACAACTTGGGAGTTCAAAAGCAAATTAATTTTTTCATTAAGAAAATTAAAATCATAGCCAAATCTGTCTAAAACTGGAATAGAAATCAAATTTCGTCTAAAAGACGATACATAAAGAGTGTTTTCAAGAACAAGCTTATAGCAGTTTCTAAGTCTAAAACTACAGTTTCTATGAACTCTACATTAACTTGGACATCTGTAGTGACTCTAATTCTTAACTCCATTTTCTTTGACTTTCTTTTGTTTTTGAACCCCTGCAAGGAAATGGCAACATGAGCAGTAGCTCCACTATCAAACCACCAAGAATTAATAGGGATATCTACAAAGTGTGACTCAAAACAAACAAGAGCCAGGTGATTACCTTATTTTGATTCCTTCCTTTTTATCCAAGAATAAAATTTGGTGCAATCTCTCTGCTTGTGATCAGGTTTCTTACAAAAGAAGCAATTATTATTTTTCTTAAAAATTATGTTATTGGTCCCAGGATAATCAGTCTGATCTTTACCATGCCTTTTGTTGTCCTGACTCTTCTTAAAAGTATGATTATTAGATCTTTCAAATTTCCTAGGTCCCTTGCTAGAGCTTGCTTTGAAATCAAGAGAAGTTAACATGGCAATCTCACCCTTCTCCTTTTTAATTTTTCCCTTTTCAACAACACATTTAGAGAT
>NW_025835580.1:52501-55882 GCF_002878395.1 Capsicum annuum
TGGAACTTTACTTTCTATTCAGGACCCTCCTGGAAAATAGGACTTTACTTTCTGTTTAGGACCCTCCTGAAAAATGAAATTTTACTTTTAGAAAAACAAAATCTTTCTTTATCATAATCTTTGTTTGGGAATTTTCGTTCTAGTTTTGATTTTGGTTTCAGGAGCCCGCCTGAAGAACAAGGTGAGAAAATTATAAGTTGGATTCCGCCTGAAGAACAGGGTGATGAAATTGTAAGTCAGGAGCCCGCCTAAAGAATAGGGTGATGAAATTGAAAGTCAAGTAACAAGGTTAAGAGATTGAAAGTCAAGCAACAAGGTCAAGAAGTTAAAATTCAAACAACAAGATCAAGAAGTTGAAAGTCAAACAACAGTGTGAAGAAATTGGAAACCAAGCAACAAGTGATTGAAATTGCAGGTCGACAGCTCGCCCAGAAAATAGAGTGATGAAATTGTAAGTCAGGAGCCTTCCTGAATAATAGGGTGATGAAACTCAAGTCAAGAGTTCAAAAGAAGCTGCATAGATAGGATTTTGTAATTTTATTTTGATGTAATGACAGAGCCATGGATCGGAACCTCGACAGGGCCTCACTCAACTCTCCAACTCGGTATCGTCTCTCTTTTTTCAGTCCTAGGGGATACCTGTGACTTGATTCACTCATAACTAGGGATGAGTATGACATCCAAAGTCAAGACATGGTTTCCCTCCATCTTACTATTTCATTCTTGTTGAATAATGGTTGGGATAAAATTTTGTCTCGTTGTCTACTTCTTTGTCTGAAAACACTTCATGTTTACATTCAAAAGGAGCATGTTGTAGACACCTAATTTGTTCCTCCCCGATATCATTTTTACTTATTTTTACCTTATCCTACTATGTACCTTCAACCATATAATTATGCCCCATAAAAAGACAAAAAATAACAAACTTCTAACCAACTCACCCTACCCCATCTACCCTATACCCGACTCCTTCCCTTCATATTTAATTATCACTAACAGAAAAAAGGAACAAAAAAATGAAATACAACAAAAATAGAAGAAGGCCCATTTGGAAAATGCTTTTTGGATCTTTATTTCAATTGGATAGAATTTTCCAAGAAAGGGGGGAGGGACACGTGAATAGAGGAAAAAAGGAAAAAAAACAAGAAAACAAAAGTAGAAGGCGGCCCACTGAAAAGTTCTTCTTTTTGATCTTTTTATTCCATATTTAGAAAACACACACAAGAGGGGATCATTCTTGGTCATCATCTTCATCTTTTCTTCTTAAAAAGGGACGACACAATTGGCTTGAAATTTTTTTTCTTTCACTGACCCTTACGCCTATCACACTCTCCATCACTATATTCACACACACTGGTCGCACAAAAATTACACACACGCTCTCAACGCACATGAAAACCTATAGTAATGGGGAAGACAGAAGTGGGTTAGAGATTTTGACCGAAAAACAGTACTACAGACTCTATTCTGATCCGAGATCGCGTCAACAATTACTCTCTTCCTATTTTTTTAGTTAAATCCCACTGAAAAACTGATCCAAAGCTTAGAAATTCAAAGTGGGTCTGCCGAGGTCGGAAGTTAGTTCATGATTGAGGTTCGTGTTGGGGGTTTTCAGACGCGGTGTTGTATATTGAAAGCGACATTAAGGTCCAATTTTCATCTTGTTCTCTATTAATTTCTAATTGTTTGGTATTCTTGCTTGTAGAATTCATTACATGTGGATCTTATTTTTTTGATGTTGATTTTTTTATCACCGGGAATGATTGTTGATATCGATTTGTTGATCTTTCATCGAATTGGGGGCGGGAATTGAAAAAATTCTAAAGTGAATTAGGATTAATATTGATTTATAGTTGTTTTGATTCATTGATATCGTCGATCGTGATAATGCCATGATAGGTCGAATTAGGTAGGCAGATAGTAAGTTCGGGTAGGCGAATTTTAGCAAATGTGGAATATTGAATGCTCGAAACATGTGTTGAATGATTTGGTTTTATTACTTTTTTGGATCAAATGTATCATTTGGCTGGGGAATGCCCCGAGGTATTTGTATTTATTCACCGAGGAATGCCCCGAAGTATCATATACGTAAAGAAGGTTCGTGATGAGGGCCTGAGGCATCGGGTAAAGCACGAGAGCGCAGTTCAAGATTAGTGTAGGTTAGAATAGGATTTACTTTTCGCATTTTTTTATTTTCAGACTGTATAATTGAACTGAACACTATACTTTGGATTTGTTTTTTTTCGTGTATTTTGATTAATTATTTTGATGTGTTTTATGTGGTTTATATAGATGTAGTGTCAAATTAGCCGATACACTCACCAAGAGACCGTGGTCAGACCACGGGATCGAGGGGTGCCTAACACCTTCCCCTGGATCAACAGAAATCCTTAGCCGAAATCTCTGTTCGCAAACCAGTTTTAGAGTCAAAATCATTTTCGAAAAGCACACCCAATTTATGTCAAGTGGTGACTATGAATTTAATTTTAGAAGATCCTTTTCAAAACAATTTTCAATCTTTTGTCTTTTTAACAATAAAAACACTTTCGAACTTAAAAATGATCTTTTGGAGTTAAAAAGGGGTGTGACAGTGTCAACTCTTGCTCGTGGGGCATAATTTATTGCTTGAAAATCCTTAAGCTAAGTCTTGCCTCTAAGGCAAGAGTTGTAGAACATCTCATAAATGAAGACATAACGTGGTAGTATCAACTCTTGTCCGTAAGACATAATTTATTATTTAAAAGTCCTTGAGCTAAGTTTTGTCCCTAAGGCAAGAGTTGTAGAATATCTCATAAATAAAGACATAACGTGGTAGTGTCAACTCTTGCCCGTGGGGTATAATTTTTTATTTGAAAGTCCTTGAGCTAAGTCTCGCCTCTAAGGCAAGAGTTGTAGAACATTTCATAAATGAAAACAAAACATGATAGAGTCAACTCTTGCTCGTGTGGCATAATTTATTGTTTGAAAGTCCTTGAGTGCCTCTAAGGTAAGAGTTACAGAACATCTCTTAAATAAAAACACAATGTGATAGTGCCAACTCTTGCCCATGAAACATAACATCTTTTTAGAAAGTCATATCTTGCCTCCACAATGTGTAGTGTCAACTGTTACTCATGGAGCGTAACTTGATTGGAAGAAATCAAATAAATGAAATATACTAATAATAATTGTGAAAAAAGAAGAAAAATATTTTTAAAAAAATCAAAGAAAATCAAAAATAAAAATAAAGAAAATATAGAAGTTGGGGAAAGAAAATAAAAAAATAAAGGTTGAGAAAAATTTAAAAAACAAAAAGACAACAAAAATAAAGATTGAATTTTTTTTAAAAAAAGAGCAAAAATATAAAAATCAACTAAAATAAAAAGGAGAAATAATAAAAAA
>NW_025835580.1:55982-79059 GCF_002878395.1 Capsicum annuum
GCAAATAGGTAATTGTGCTATATATAAAAAAAGACTAGTTTTGTAAGACCACTAGTTTTATATAATCACTAGTATAGGTAGCTGTGTGATGCATGGAACGTTTTTTTAAAAAAATATTCATTAAAAATATGAGATTATTAATTTTGAACTAATAAAATTAATCAATTTTTATTGTATCACATTAACATATTTTAAATTCGTTTTAAAATATTAAAAATAATTACAATAGTGAAATTACAACTAATTAATTGCACTTTTTTTTTTAAATAATCTTTTAATTTTTAATTTTAAACATTGAAAGTACTTAATTTTAAAGAAATTTGATCACTCTCAATTCAAAAACTAAGAACATACACTTTATTATTTTCATTTAAATTTCACGCTTTGTTATTTTTTCACAATTTCATCATTAATATTTTTAAGTATTATATTTATATTTATTATTACATTTTTTAAATTGGTTCAATTAAATTCTAATACCACTCTTAAATCATACATCTGACCATCGCACCAAATTCCACATCCATCCCAATCTTTACGCCCTCACCTCACTCCCCCACACCCACCCACTCCTACAGAATTTATTTTAACTTAGGTTTTTTCAAAAAAAAAAATAAAAAAATATTACCCCACCCACCCCTCCCCCCAACCCTCCCTCTCCGAATAATTCTTTTACAGTTTATTTTCTTTTATTTTTTTTTAAAACAGAATTCTTAATCCCACTTATCCCTTCTTCCCTCACCACCCGCACCTACCCTTCCCCCTAACAATTTTGAGAAAATTTATCTTAATTTTCAAAGTAAAAAATTTCATAAAATTTCAAAGAAGCTGTTAATATATTAAATGTTATAATTTTTTTAAATAAGTTGTTTCATATTTCAAGAAAAAAATTATAACAATAATTTAACCAAGCAATTAGACATTTCTTATCATAAAATCGTATGATATTAAATAAAAATTATATACATATATACAGACGTAGAAATAAAATCAATATCAATACAACCTTGCAATTAGAATATCTACAGAACTATTAAATCAAAAATATGTACATGCATAAATAAATTAACCTAAAAAGATTGCGAGTTATCTCTCATGATCTAGAATGTGCCATACTTATTTAATGTGAATAATCAATTTTCATTGTATCTTCAAACATCATTGTTTACTGATGAGATAATTATGTGTAGCCATAGTTTACCGTCTGCAAAAACTATTCCATGTAATATTGCTACATAAATATTTAATTTATGAACATATCAAGTAATATAAATTATGTAAAAACTATTTCATTTGTTATATACATAAATTGATAGAAGAGAACTGTCATAAAATTACACGATTTCTGTATAAATTATACAATCGTGAGAATGTAATAAGTGTGAATATAAATCAAATTTGACATATCATATGAAGATGCATCATTTTAGAGGTTTTTACAAATTTCAAAAAAAAAAAGAGAAAAAATATGTGTTGATAATTTCTGCGTAGATTAAAGAAATAACCTGAATTTATTACCCATTTGAATAACAATTGAAAAAAATTCAAGGAGTTTCACCAACAATCTTTATGCTTCAATTTGAAAATTTTGAATATTAACATGTTATCTCAAATAAAAAAAGTGTTGAAATAATTTTTGTTGGATTTTGATTTCATCTGTCTTTGTGTTTATTAGGATAACGCTTCTTATAAAATATCTTTAAAATTTAAAATCCTATAATTATGATAATGTGAGGAAGTTGTAGTCATGTATCAAACTGTAAGTATTAAATTCAAATTTTAAACCCGTTATCTTTCATTTTGTTATTATTGTAACGACCTGAAAATTTGATGAAATGTGTGAAATTTATGATTTTATGTGATTTAACTATTTTATCCCTCCTCGTAATTGCATTATGATATTTCTGAGTTGTGGAAGTGATTGGCATGATTTTTGATGCATTTAAGTATCATTTATGCAATATTGTGGTTTTTTATGGCTTTAAGAGTCTTATTTTGGACTTATGTGAATATCTTTTGATCCGTGCGATGGATGGCCGAACGAACTATGCCAGCAGCTCCAGAATATCAATTTTAGGTTAGGTAGACCTTGGGTTCGGGTCCTGGTGCACCTGAGCTCCTTTCGACCTATTGGTCGGAAAGTTGAAAAATTGAAAAGTTGGGTGTGGAACCCACTTTTGGTCGAAACGACCTTGTATGGAAAATATGACTTCACCAACAGACCCGAAATGTCGATTTTAGTGTGTTAGCATGTTTGGTATGATTTTACGGCTTTTATATCTCATTTCGACCCTTGATTTGGAAAATTATGATTTCGGGTTTCGGGGGTCAATTTTGAGAAAACGGATTTTTCTGAAAAATATGGTAGCTTCATCGTGTTCGGAATGTCAAATTTAGCGTGGTTGCATAGTTTGTTTGCATAAATCGGACTTCGAACGAATCTCGGACACCCCGTCGAAGTTCATTTCGACTTAGAAAAAAAGACAGCACCAGTTATTGCAGAAAAATCTGCAATATATAGCAGATTTTTCACCCTTTTAGCCCATTTTGCTCATTTTTCATCTTATCTCTTGAGAGTTAAACCCTAAATATTTTGGGAGCTTAAAAGTGAAGTTTGTGGGAGCTTGGGAAGCTAGATTAACACCTATTTATTGATTATATTAAAGATTTAAGATAAGAATTCACCCTTTTATTAGTAATTTCTCAAAACCTCAAAAAAAAATCCTAGGGTAAGATTTTAAACCCAAATTTCACTCATTTTCACTTGAATAATACTTTTATCTTATAATTGCTAGTTTTTCATCAATTTAACCTTCAAAACCACTCCGATTCTGGATTTTAACCTGAATTTCTAATATTTTACACGGAAAAGCTCAAAAATGGGAGCTCATTTCGACCTATTGGTCGAAAAGTTGAAAAATTAGAAAGTTGGGTGTGGGATCCACTTTTGGTCGAAACGACCTTGTATGGAAAATCTGACTTCGCCAACAGATCCGAAATGTCGATTATAGTGTGTTAGCATGTTTGGTATGATTTTACGGCTTTTAAATCTCATTTCGACTCTCGATTGGGAAAATTGTGATTTCGGGTTTCAGGGATCAATTTTGTGAAAATGAATTTTTCTAAAAAATCTGGTAGTGCCATCGTGTCCGGAACGTCAAATTTAGCGTGGTTGCATAGTTTGTTTGCATAAGTCGGACTTTGAACGAATCCCGGACACCCCGTCGAAGTTCATTTCGACTTGGAAAAAAAGACCACCAGTTATTGCAGAAAAATCTACAATATATAGCAGATTTTTCACTCTTTTAGCCCGTTTTGCTCATTTTTCATATTGACTCTTGAGAGTTAAATCTTAAATATTTTGGGAGATTAAAAGTGAAGTTTGTGGGAGCTTGGGAAGCTAGATTAACACCTATTTCTTGATTATATTACGGATTTAAGGTAATAATTCACCCTTTTCTTAGTAATTTCTCAAAACCCCAAGAAAAATCTTAGGGCATGATTTTAAACCCAAATTTCACTCATTTTCACTTGAATAATACTTTTATCTTATAATTCCTAGTTTTTCATCAATTTAACCTTCAAAACAACTTTGATTCTGAATTTTAACCCAGATTTCAAATATTTTACCCGGTAAAGCTCAAAAATGGTTTTTCTTCGATTTGAACCTCGTTTTGCTCAATTTAACTTGGGTTTTCAGACGTAGGTTCCTAAAACATGGGGAACATATTTTTGAAATAAAGATACAATTTTGCCCTTCTTTTTTGGAAATCCATTTTGGGGGTCCGTTTTGACCCCGAACCAAAAGTAATCAATATGGGTGTCGTTGATTTTGTTTTGATGCGTAGATTTCATATTTGATATTTCTATTAAAGTTTGAGATTGTTCGTAAAAGGTAAGGTTGCAGGTTCAAGTGTAGCAGACCAATTTCGGCTTTCGAGATAGGTTATTGCATAACTCTTCAGACTGAGCTGGATAGTAAATGATGGTACAAAATGCATGTTAAGGGTGGGAACTAATCATGAAAAATGGCTATCTATGTGTTATGCCCGTGTGGGGCCTATATGTGATGTATTATCGAAATTGAGATATTATGTGATATGTTTGACCGTGTGGGGTCCTATGTGATAATGATAGCCTTGAATACATGTGAATAATTTTATTGTGTTGTTTAATATGGTACCATTGGTGTATTGTTATTATATCATTCTTTATTGGCATATGAGACATGTGGAAATTCATGGATGAAACAAATATAATAAGTGGATATTGGCTCATGTGGTTGTGGGACTGTATCATTGTGGTTGGTTGTGGAAGTATATCATGTGATTAGTTGTGGAAATACTCATTGTGATTTGTTGTGAGCATTACATCTTCATACACATTTATGAAACTTTGGTACCACCGTGGCAACATCTGAGAAACACTAGCAACACCTTTTTAAAAAAATATTGTAACACCTTATAAAAATCTTTCCGAGGGATATGCCAGAAAGGAGATATGAGATATGTGAATTGTATATGGGTTGATGAACCCCCCATGGGTCCTACGTTGGGAAGCTTTAGCTCCGTAGCAGTATACGGGGATTGTGCGACAATCTCGAAAGTTGTGCGACGATCTCATGCATCATCATCATATACATTGCACTTACTTTATTGTGTTTATGTCGTGTTGTATTGCCTTATTGACTTGTCATTTATGTATTTGTCTTACCTCCCTTTACTTGTATTTGATGATCTTGTATCTGTATTTTCTCTCTTGTTCTATTTATATGTGACATAATGTATACTTTTGTTCAATATCTTGATGTGTTGTTGTACTATATGTGAGATATATAAGAACTGTTAGTGCAAGCGGTGTGGGCTACCGTTGTAGGACATTTTTTGATTGCCGGAAACGTGCCCTTAGTGTATATTTTGTATGCTTTATTTACTACTTTATTTGGTCGGCCTATGATACCTACTGAGTACAAGTGGACCGTACTCATGCCTACTGCGCCCTTTCGGTGCAGGTCTTAGCTCGAGTGCGCCTCAACTTGATTGACTCGGGCGATTATTGGAGCTTCCAAGGTAGCGGATTGGACATTCTTGCGTCCAAAGTTCACCTCTATCTTTTTATAGTTATTATGTTTTTATTAGTATTCGGAGACAATTATTATTTCTCTGTGGTTATATTTTTTGATAAATTTGACTCTTGGATTGTATTAGTAGTTCTTACACTATTGACACCTAGTTTTGGGCATGATTAGTATTTTGGATAAGTTCTTTCCGCATTGTTATGATTATTTATATGGTTTGGCTACATTCTAGAAGCCTTACCTTGGGGTATTTTTATCTTTTTCTCTATTCATATAAGTTTGGGTGATAGGCTTATTTGTCAAGGTACGCCACAACAAGTGCCATCATGACCCTCATTTTGGGTTGTGACAAATTGGTATCAGAGCAGACAGGTTTCATTGGTCTCAATAGTGTAAGAACAAGATGTCTAATAGAGTCTCGTGGATCGGTACGTAGACATTCGTATCTATCTTCGAGAAGCTATAGGACGTCTTTAGGAAATTTTCCTCATTTTATTCCTTATCGTGCTAATTCTTTCACACCCTGTATTCTGAGTTGTGTTTCACTCTTTCTACGCAAATGAAGTTGCTTATACCTCTTATCAGTTAAGAGATGCAGTAAGAGCTTAATGCATATCATTTGTTGGTTGTAGGCTTGTTAATGCTCCTCATGGGATTAGTTTGTTGATGCCTTTCTGAAGAGATTTGTGCCTTTTAGTTTGAGAGATCGTATATGGGATGGGTTTGATCATATGGAGTAGGGCTCCATGACAGTTTTTGAGTATAAGTCATGCTTCCACGCCCTATCCAGTTATGAGTTTGAGAAGATTCAAAAGTTTGTGAAAGGTTTGGCTGTCTCCCTTCAGTTGGCTACATCTCAGATGGTTGTGTTTGATGGTTCTTTTCAGAATATTGTGGATCATGTTAAGGTAACAGAGGGTACTATTAGTGCATCTCAGGGAGGCACCAAGAGGGTGCGTCATTTTGGTGATTTTAAAAGTCAGACCTCTCGAGGCAGAGATTTTAGAGGTTCTCGAGGATACCATAGTAGGACAGTGCAAATGGCATTATAGAGTTTGGGTGGTGGACCTTCTAGTTCAGCAGTACAGGGTGCCCGTTCGGGTCTAGTTGTATCTTCTCCTATTGAGACTGGTCATAGAGGTTTCTATGTATGTGATGAGATTGGCCATGTGGCCAGGGACTGTCCTTGCCGGGTGATTCGAGCTACTCCTATTTCATCTGTGAGGGGTAGGGATGCTACTAGAGGTGTGAGGGGTAGAGGTACTGGAGCTTGTTGGGGTGGCCGTGGGGCCACTCAAGCAGTTGGTGGTCGTGGGGCTACCCAGGCAGCTGGTGGTCGTGGTCAGTATACGCTATATTATCCAGACCAGAGGCAGAGGTTTCTGATGTTGTGATTACAGGCAACTTCCTCGTTTGTTTCAGACCTGCATCTGTATTATTTGATCCTGAATCGACTTTCTCCTATATGTCTGTGTATTTTTCTTTGGGTTTTGATTTTGTTCGTGAGCCTTCTGCCATGCCTATTTGTGTATCTACCTCAGTAGGTGAATCTTTAGTGGTGGATCGGACATGCTGATCTTGTGTTGTGACTTTTGCCGGGCGTGAGACTTTGGTAGGCTTTCTTGTGTTAGATATGATCGATTTTGATGTTATTTTTGGGTATGGATTGATTTGCTCCTTATCTTGTTGTCTTAAATTGTTTTGCTAAGACTGTGACTTTAACTTTAGTTGGTGTGACAAGGATAGCTTGGAAAGGGTACACTTCATTTGGGTCCTAAAAGGGTCATATCTTACGTTCAGGCTCGTAAATTAGTTGAGAGGGGATGTTTGTATTACTTGGACCACATTCGTGACACAAGTGTTGTTTCGCCTCCTTCCTTGGATTCTGTCTGTGTTGTTCGTGAGTTTATGGAGGTGTTCTTTACGGGCTTGCCTAGTATGCCTTCGGATCGAGATATTGATTTTATTATTGATGTTGAGTCGGGCACCAAGCCCATTTCTATTCCTCCTCATACGATGGCCCCTAGTAGAATTAAAGGAACTGAAGGATCAGTTGTAGGAGTTGTTGGATAAGGGATTTATTCAACCTAGTGTTTCACCTTAGGGTGCGTCTGTCTTGTTTGTAAAGAAAGAGAATGGGTCTATGCGGATGTGTATTGATTATCGACAGTTGAATAAGGTAACGGTTAAGAATAAGTATCCTCTTTCTCGCATAGATGATTTATTTGATTGGGTGCTACGGTGTTTTTGAAGATTGATTTGCGGTTCCATTATCACTGTTGACACCCAATTTTGGCTCGTCCTTTTTTCTCTAATTATTTTACCGATGCTCCTCGACCCTAAATAATATTCAAAATTAAATAATAAATAAGATTTGTATTGTTATCTTTATCTCAGTAAATTTTAAATAATAAAAGAAAATCTATTTTTTTCTATCATATTATAAAATATTTTAATTAAATATAATTAAATATTTTAACATCAAAATCACAAAATATCTTTTGATACTCGCATTCACATTTTTTTAGGCGATATTGTAACCATATATATTTATATATTTTGTCATATAGAACAAATATTTTTATTCTTATTTTTACATATATTTTATTATTTTTGCACATATATATATATGTATATATATAGTTAATATTAAATCACAAAAATGTCAAATTGGACGCTTATACGAATTATGTCTGTAATTTTTATACGCTAAACTAAAAATAATTTTAGGATAGAAGAAAACATCGAGAAATTTAATTTTAGTAGAAAAAGAGTGTTCGGGTTGACAATAATTCAACTTCAATTTATTTATTTTATCCGAACCCTGTTATTTATTTATAAATTTTAAACAAGAGGCCCAAAAATTGGCCCAAAACCCGATTCAATATCCACGTCTACTTCATTAGTCCCCCACGCGCAATATTCGCCAATCAGGCACTGTCGGGTCATAAAAAACACTAAAATACCCGGCTAGTGCAACTTAGTTCAATCCGTCGACTGTTTCCCAAATCAAGGATCTCGAAGGTTTAGTCATCGTCATATATTCACATAATTTTGTGTGCATAATGTATTTTTATTTATTTACATATTTATATTCTCCTCTCTTTTAAAATTAGATACAGATAAAGACCAAACGGATCAAAAAAATAGTTAATTTTAAACCAATCTTTTTTGTATATTTGTTTACACACATAAACACACACACACACACACACATATATATATATATGTATATAATTATTATTTTTATTATTTATTTTAGATACTATTTTAAGTTCGTACGATCTTTAATCGGACGGATCAAAATTGATCAATATTTCAAACCAGTGCATTAAATGTCCTTCACTTGTCCCTATTGCTTTCTGAAAAAAAAAAAAATAGTTCACGCATTTTCTCTGCCCCAAAGCATTGATCAATCCCTTTTCATTACCCAAAAACCAACGTAAAATCAAAGACTTTTCTCTTCTCTGTTTTCTCCTTCCTCTCATCTTTCCCAAATTAGTGCAATAAATTATTTTTGGTTTCAAATTCGTATTAAAAGCCCAAGAATCGTCCAAATTCGATGAGGGATTTGTCCCTTTCAATATTTTGAATTCCGATTTCCCCCTCCAATTTGCCCGTTGGCTTCTTTAAATTTTTAATTTCAAATTCAGACTTTTAAATCCAAAATTGTCTATAAATACCTACGTTTTTGCCTATTTCAGGGCAGATTTTTGGATAAGTGAAAAGGGGAGTAAAAGGAAGAAAAACAGAGGCCAGGGTGGTGGTTCTAATAAAGGAAAAATTTGGGAAAATTACAGGTTCTATTTCTTCTTTTTTCGGCCTAAAGTCGAGTTCCCAGAGTCGGTTTCGTCGAGAGAAAATCCTAGACGTCAAAGCCTCAATTTGCGGCCCGAAAAAAGGTGCAAACCTGTCCCCTTTTTTTTATTTTCGCCTTCCCTTCTTTCGTCCACTCTAATTCTACGATTATGAGATCAACGCTGATTTTGAAGTGATACTGTTGTTTCTATGTTTGGCTGTGCAAATAAGAATTTGGTTCTATTTTTGAGATTATTGTTGTGTATATACGTCGTGGGTATGAAAATATATGATTTAACTTGGTTTCAATTTTGATTGTGGCATTGTCGATCGCTACCTGTGAACCAAACTCATGAGTGTGGTTGCCTCGTTTTGTCGTGATTTGATATGTATGTTGCTGTTCGCATGTTGGGCAGGAAGGAAAAGGGGTTGGGTGTCTGCGGTTTCAAGTTCCGGGAGATGACTGATTTAATGTTGTGTGTTTTTTTTTTTAGTCCCGCTCGGCCATAGTCTAACTCTATTAACATAGGCAATAGGGTTTCCAAATTGTTTAGCTAAATTTGATCTCCTTTTGTTTCTTAAATCGTGATTTCTTTCAACTATGTTTTCGGATTTTCTGCTTCTTGTATTCGTGAACAATAAGTTATGGTTTCATCTATGTAAATTAATTAATGAAGTAGTAATTTTTTTTCAGATTTTCTTGGCTTTACATCTATATGATTTTGTCACCATAAACTTGGTAAGAAGAAAGCCAACATACTCTTGTGTTGTCTTAAAATTTCAGTGGCCAACTCATTCACATGCGAATCTTAGTTTGCCAAATCGATTGGTCTCCACTTTCATTAGCTAAAGATTTGTCTAACTCCTTAGGATAAATTGTTGGCTCTCGTTATCCTTAATTAGCCGTCGAAAAGGATATCATAGCTAGTTGCATTCTGTTTTTCTTCATCTTACACTATGCATAATTTAGCCTTAAGCACTTTAGTGAAGAACAGGGAGCATTTTCCATTTATATTTACCAAACGATCATGTTTGTGTGTTACTAGCCGTTATGCTTTTCTTTCAAGAAAAGGTTTTCAAGCAAAAGTTTTCTCGTAAAGAAAGTGTCTTCATTCTAACTAGGTCTTAATCTATTATCTTTGGACTCCATTAATCCATAAAAAATATAATTATCTTCAATGGCAAGTTAGAATATACTGAAAGGGAAGTGATAATGAGTTAGTTGGCTTAGCTCTATAATATTTTTCCAGATTTGTGAGTGAGCTGGTCATTTAATTTATTTGAGTTGCAGCATGACATTGAAGTATTCTGTCGAAATCTGTGCAAGGTCCTGTTGTTTAAACCTCTATTGCATTTTTTTTTTTGAAGTCATTAGATGGTAAATCACTGAATGTTAGCTACTTGTACAGAAACATGTTTTCTCCCTAATAATATATTAGCATACACTTTGAGTGAGTCCTTAATTACTTATTGAGGATATGTCTCACCTATTTACATCAAATAAGAAGCTAGAAAGTGATAACCTTTAGAAGTGTGGCCTAGTGGTCAGTGAATTAGGAGTAAACAATGAGGTCTCAGGTTCACATCTCAGTGGAGGCATAAAGGGGTCTCTTTTCCATCTATTCAAACTTTGGTGGGCTGAGTTCCTGTACTATTGTTGCTTTCGTCATTTAGCATGCTGCTGTTAACAAATAGCATAGGCGAATTCGTGACCTCCTAATCACACGATAGAATTAATCTGAGCAAGTAAAATTCTTAGGTACTAAGTTCCAACAAGAGTTCCCTGAGGCACTCAAATTATTTGGTTAGTTCCTTTAGAAAAAAAAGGATTTGGTATTGTTGGTTAACCCAACAAGAGTTCCCTGAGGCACTCAAATTATTTGGTTAGTTCCTTTAGAAAAAAAAGGATTTGGTATTGTTGGTTAACTCGACATGGGTGGGTTAATACGATAGAGTGTTTTTACGTTAACGCGTACCTTTAGACTTATTCCCAGAATATGCTGCTTCAATATAATCTGGGATAGAAAAAATCAGCCTGGATAATATAAAAGTCTTAGTAAGGAGGTTCGACTATAGTCTCTCGAAAACACCCCGTTAGGCATTTTAAAAAAGGAGATTGATCTATCACTTCCGATCAACCCCCCCAAAGCAAGTTAGCGATGCCCTTACTTTGATTAGAGTCTGTTGGCATTTCCTACCTAACGAGTTTTGTACTAGTATAATATATGATTAGATAAGACATTAATCACTGGTTTAATATACCTACAAACAAAATTGTTGTATCCTATTCTGAAGTATTTCCAAGAACTCCACCAGTGTTTCGTAGTTCTCTGGGAGATTCCAATTGTCTTTATGATATAAGATTATTATTCTTTTAGCTCTATATGTCTCTTTCTATATCTCTTTGATAGATGTGCAGGGAAAAAAGAACTCGGCATTAGCTATATAACCTCCACAAACATGAACATAAGTCATTATTCAAAAGTATTGGATGTTAATGGCTAAAAGGAAATTCATAAATGCGTTGGTCTGGCATAAAGAATTAAAAGACTTTTACACTACAGGTGGATATAATTTTATCCATGATAAAAATGCTGATCTATGTCACTTTTCGATAAGAAGGGCCAAACTTATAGTAGTAGATGATACTATCTACGAATCGAAATTGGTTACCTGTGCGCATGATTTGGAGTTTGTCCCCTAGTGATAGGCTTTCTCTGTTTCATGTTTTGTTATTATTGGTACTTAAATAGCTTCTAATCCTCATCCTTTTTTTTTATATTAAAGAATAGTTTTAGGCATATGCATGGTTCCTTATACAAATGACTACCTGTTTACCTGTATGCCTTACATTTTATGTTTGCGTCTCGCTATAGTTTTTTACTTCTTGTGTTCTTATCTGTTGGAACTTGAATTGTTTTCTAATTCCTTATCTCCCTTTCTCTTACATGAACACTTGGGAGTTGGAGTTCCGCAACGAAACTCATTCTGGACCCAAGCATCGGGTCAATCGTCGCTAGGATTGCAATAGCCTCGGAGTCACAAAAATTAGAAGCTAAAACTCTAAAAAGAAGTCTAGTATTCCTAGTCACTTTTTCCTTTAATTCACTCATATTACGTTATGTCTTTTCTTTTGATTGATAACTAATTCTATTCTGTCGTTAAAATTGCTTAAGGCTTATTCGAGTTTTTTAGGAATAGAAAATGCGAGGTACATACATTTCACTCGCTATTGTGTACAATACATTTCATCATCATCATTCCTTTACAATTATTTTTAGTTCAATTTATTCACAATCTTTCACATATTCTTAAATATATATTTTTATAAAGAAATTTTCATGTCCATAAAAGTACTTTGTTTACTCTGCAATGATACACTTAACCTCACCTATATCCAAATAATTTTCTCTAACATTATAATACTTACACTTTAATATATGTGTAAATTATATTATCACCCCTCTTTATATACTTAAAAAATGCATGTATATTTTTACGATAATGGTATTATTTCCTTGTAAATAGTAGCGTCGTAATTTTTATACCTTAAGTTTTCTTTCTTTTATATAAAATAACTAGTAGAAAATAACTATAAAAGTTTTCTTTTCACCATTTTCGCAAAGAAATAAAAGCAATGGTTTTTCCTAAATTGAGCGTAAGGACTATCTACGGATAGGCTCTGAGGGGTGCCAAACACCTTCCCCTCGAGTAACCAAAATCTTTACTCAGAATCTCAAAATGTTTTCGAAGAACCAAGATAGAGTTTTCACAATAAAAAATGGTTTTTCCTAATTTTTCTAAAAAGTTAGGTGGCGACTCTAAAACATAAATTTTACCCAAGATTCATTAAACGCTACCATATATCGTGTGTCGTTTCGACCGGTTTGAAATATGGCACGACAATCACCAGCAAGGATTAGGGCTTTGGATATTCTGAAAATAACTTTTCAGACTCGATATGGTCATTGTGAGTTCTTAGTCATGTCTTTTGGGTTGATCAATTCCCCTGCCGTGTTTGTGGAGTTGATGAACTGGGTGTTTCGACTGTATCTCGACTCTTTGGTGATTGTATTTATAGATGATATCTTGGTTTATTACAAGAGAGGCTGAGAAGGAGGAGCATTTGTGGATTATGTTGTAGAGATTAAGGGATGAGAAGTTGTATGCTAAGTTCTCTAAATGTGAGTTTTGGTTGGAGTCTGTTTCTTTCTTCGATCATGTGGTGACTAATGAAGGTATTATGGTTGATCCAACTAAGGTTGCAGCGGTTCGTTATTGGGCTAGACCTACTTTGCCCACTGAGATTCGGAGTTTTGTTATCTTGACCGAGTATTATTAGTGTTTTGTTGAGGGTTTCTCTTCCATTGCAGCTCCATCGATCAAGTTGACTCAAAAGAAGATTTCTTTTCAGTGGTCCAATGCTTGTGAGGCGAGCTTTCAAAAGATCAAGGACTTGTTGACTTCAGCTCCTATATTGGCTTTGTCCAAGGAGGGTGTGGGCTTTACCATGTTTTGTGAAGCTTTCGGTGTTGGCTTAGGTTTTGTGTTCATGCAGGAGGATAAGATGGTTGCGTATGTATCTCGTCAGTTAAAGCCTCGTGAGAGGAATTATCCTATCAATGATTTGGAGCTGTGTGCAGTTGTGTTTGCCTTAAAGTTGTAGAGGCACTACTTGTATGGAGTTCGTTGTGAGATCTTCTCGGGTCATCGTAGCCTTAAGTACTTCTTTACCAGCGAGATCTTTATATGAGGTAGCACCGTTTGCTTGAGTTTCTTAAGGATTATAACTTGACTATTCTCTACCATCAGGACAAGGCTAATGTGGTTACGGATGACTTGAGCCAAAAGTCGACTAGCATGGGTAGCTTGGTGCATTTTTTGATTCAGGAGAGGCCGTTGGCCTTAGAGGTTTAGTCTTTGGCAGGTTCAGTCTTTGGCTAACCCGATGGTTAGGCTTGATATTTCAACACCGGGGCGTTTTTTGGCATTTATTGAGGCTAGATCATCTTTGATAGAGTAGACTCGAGCTCATCAGTTTGACGACGTTAGATTGAGGTTGATTCGAGATAAGGTATAGAGTGGGGAGGCTAAGGAAGCCTCACTTGATTTGGTTGGAGTTTTGAGGATTGGGGAATGAGTTGTGTGCCGAGAGTGGTAATCAGATTAGGTTGATCTTGGGGGAGGCCCATTGTTTCAGATATTCTATCTATCCAGGTGTGACTAAGATATATCGTGATTTGTGGCAGCACTACTGGTGGGGTGGTATGAGGCCAGATATAGCAGATTTTGTGGCTCGTTGCCTATGTTGTCAGCATGTGAAGGCCGAGCATTTGGGACCTGGTGGTTTACTTCAGAGGTTACCCGTTCCTGAGTGGGAGTGGGAATGCATCACTATGGACTTTGTGACTGGTTTGCTTCGTACATTTCATGATTCCGATAGTGCTTGGGTCATCGTGGATCGATTGACCAAGTCAACTCATTTTATTTTGGTTCGGGTCTCATTCAGTGCTGAGAAGTTAGCCCCTATTGTCATTCGTGAGATTGTGCGTCTTCATGGTGTGCCGGTGTCTATTATTTTAGATCGAGGTTTTGTGTTCACATTTCACTGTTGGAAGACTTTTCAGGATGAGTTGGGTACTCGAGTTGATCTTAGCACAGTGTTTCAACCCCAGACTGATGGCCAGTCAGAGCGGACTATCTAGGTTTTGGGAGGTTGTACTTCATGCATGGGCGATGGATTTTGGTGGCCAGTGGGAGCAGCATTTGGCTTTAGCAGAGTTTGCATATAGTAATAATTACCATTTCAGTGTTGATATGGCTCCTTTTGAGGTATTGTATGGTTGGCGTTGTCGCTCTCCATTAGGTTGGTTCAACGTTTCAGAGGTGAGACCTCGAGGTAAGGACTTTCTTCGTGAGTAGTTGATAGAGTTCGAGTCATTCAGGATAGACTTAGAGCGGCTTGGAGTAGGAAGAAGTGTTATGTTGATCGTAGACTTCGTGCCTTGAGATTTTGTGTTGGTGATCGTGTTTTCCTTCGAGCTTCGCCCATGAAGGGCGTGATCAGGTTTGGGAAGAGGGGCAAGCTTAGCCCCAGGTATATTGGTTCATTTGAGATTTTTCGGACTGTTGGTGATGTGGCTTATGAGTTGGCTTTACTCCCCAATCTATCAGTTGTTCATCCAAGTTTTTTATGTTTCTATGCTTCATCGCTATATTCCTAATGAGTCTCATATTATTCGTTAGGAGTCAGTTCAGCTAGATCAGTGGTTGTCCTTTGTTAAGAAGTCAGTTTTCATTTTAGCTAAGGATGTTAGGCGATTGCACTCTAGAGTGAACCCTGTGGTTAAGGTCCAGTGACAACATTGACCTATAGACGAGGCTTCTTGGGAGGTTGAGTCTGATATGCGTAGTTCCTATCTCCAGCTTTTCATTGACTCAGGTATTTCTTTGCCTTAGTTCGAGAACGAACTAGATTTTTAGTGGTGGATGATGTAACGACCTGAAAATTTGATGAAATATGTGAAATTTGTGATTTTGTATGATTTGACTATTTTACCCCTCCCCGTAGTTGCATTATCGTATTTCTGGGGTGTGGGAGTGATTGACATGATTTTTGATGCATTTTAGTATCATTTATGCAATATTGTAGTTTTTTTGTGGCTTTAAGAGTCTTATTTTGGACTTATGTGGATATCTTTTGATCCGTGCAATGGATGGCCGAACGGACTGCGCCAGAAGCTCCGGAATATCGATTTTAGGCTACATAGATCTTGGGTTCGGGTCCTGGTGCACCCGAGCTCATTTCGACCTATTGGTCGAAAAGTTGAAAAATTGAAAAGTTGGGTATAAGATCCACTTTTGATCGAAACGACCTCGCATGGAAAATACGACATCGCCAACAGATCTGAAATGTCAATTTTAGTGTGTTAGCATGTCTGGTATGATTTTACGGTTTTTAAATCTCATTTCGACCCTCGGTTTGGAAAATTATAATTTCGAGTTTCGGGGGTCAATTTTGTGAAAAAGAATTTTTCTGAAAAATATGGTAGCGCCATCGCGTCCGAAACATCGAATTTAGTGTGGTTGCATTGTTCGTTTGCATAAATCGGACTCCGAACGAATCTCGGGCACCTCGTCGAAGTCCATTTCGACTTAGAAAAAAAGACAGCACCAGTTATTGCAGAAAAATCTGCATTATATAGCAGATTTTTCACCCTTTTAACCCATTTTGCTCATTTTTCATATTGTCTCTTGAGAGTTAAACCCTAAATATTTTGGGAGCTTAAAAGTGAAGCTTGTGGGAGCTTGGGAAGCTAGATTAACACCTATTTCTTGATTATATTACGGATTTAAGGTAAGAATTCATTCTTTTCTTCGTAATTTCTTCATTAATTTCTCAAAACCCAAAAAAAATCTTAGGGCATGATTTTAAACCCAAATTTCACTCTTTTTCACTTGAATAATACTTTTATCTTATAATTGCTAGTTTTTCATCAATTTAACCTTCAAAACAACTCCGATTATGGATTTTAACCCGGATTTCAAATATTTTATCCGGTAAAGCTCAAAAATGGTTTTTCTTCGATTTGAACCTCGTTTTTACTCAATTTAACCTGGTTTTTCAGCTACAGGTTCTTAAAAATATGAGAAATATATTTTTGAAGTAAAGTTTTGAGTTTGCCCTTCTTTTTTGGAAATCTATTTTGGGGGTCCGTTTTGACCCCGAACCAAAAGTAGTCAATATGGGTGTCGTTGGTTTTGTTTTGACACGTAGATTTCATATTTGATATTTCTAGTAAAATTCGAGATTGTTCGTAAAAGATAAGGTTGCGGGTTCAAGTGTAGCAGATCGGTTTCGGCTTTCGAGGTAGGTTATGGCTTAACTCTTCAGACTGGGCTGGGTAGTAAATGATAGTACAAAATGCATGTTAAGAGTGACAACTAATTATGAAAAATGGCTATCTATGTGTTGTGCCTGTGTAGGGCCTATATGTGATGTGTTGTCGAAATTGAGATATTATGTGATATGTTTGATCGTATGGTGTCATATGTGATATTAATAGCCTTGAATACATGTGAATAATTGTATTGTGTTGTTTAATGTGGTACTATTGGTTTATTGTAATTATATCATATTTATTGGCATATGCGACATTGAAAATTTATGGATGAAATGAAAATAATAAATGGATATTGGCTTATGTGGTTGTGAGAATATATCATTGTGGTAGGTTGTGGAAGTATATCATGTGATTGGTTGTGAAAATACTCATTGTAATTGGTTGTGAGCATTACATCTTCATATCATACTCATTCATGAAACATTGGTACCACCGTAGTAACATCTGAGAAACACTGGCAACACCTTTTTAAAAAAATATTGCAACACCTTATAAAACTCTTTTCGAGGGATATGTTGGAAAGGAGATATGAGATATGTGGATTGTATATAGGTTGACAAACCCCCCATGGGTCCTACGTCAGAAAGCTTTAGCTCCGTAGCTGTATACGGGGATTGTGCGACAATCCGGAAAGTTGTGCGACGATCTCGTGCATCATCATCATCATCATCATATACATTGCACTTACTTTATTGTGTTTATGTCGTGTTGTATTGCCTTATTGACTTGTCATCTATGTATTTATCTTATCTCCCTTTACTTGTATTTGATGATCTTGTATCTGTATTTTCTCTCTTGTTCTATTTATATATGACATAATGTATACTTGTGTTCAATATCTTGATGTGTTGTTGTAATATATGTGAGATATATTAGAACTCTTAGTGCAAGCGGTGTGGCTACCGTTGTAGGACATTTTCTGATTGCCAGAGACGTGCCCTTAGTGTATATTTTGTATGTTTTATTTACTACTTTGTTTGGTCGGCCTATGATACCTATTGAGTACAAGTGGACCGTACTCATGCCTACTGCGCCCTTTCGATGCAGGTCTTAGCTCGAGTGCACCTCAACTTGATTGACTCGGGCGATTGTTGGAGCTTTCAAGGTAGCGAATTGGACATTCTTGCGTCCGAAGTTCACCTCTATCTTTTTATAGTTGTTATGTCTTTATTAGTATTCAGAGACAGTTATTATTCTTTTGTGGTTATTTTTTTTGATACATTTGACTCTTGGATTGTATTGGTAGTTCTTACACTATTGACACCTGGTTTTGGGCATGATTGGTATTTTGGATAAGTTCTTTCGTATTGTTATGATTATTTATATGGTTCGGTTTCATTCTAGAAGCCTTACCTTGGGGTATTTCTATCTTTTTCTCTATTCGTATCAGTTTGGGTGATAGGTTTACTTATCAGGGTACGCCGCGACAAATGCCATCATGACCCTCATTTTTAAGTCGTGACAAATTGGTATCAGAGCAGACAGGTTTCATTGGTCTCAACGGTGTAAGAACAAGATGTCAAATAGAGTCTCGCGGATCGGTACGCAGACATTCGTATGTATCTTTGAGAGGCTATAGGACGTCTTTAGAAAACGTCCCTCATTTTATTCCTTATCATGCTAATTCTTTCATACCTTGTATTCTGAGTTGTGTTTCACTCTTTCTACGTGAATGGAGTTTCTTATACCTCTTATCAGTTGAGAGATGCAACGAGAGATTATTGGATATCATTTGTTGGTTGTAGGCTTGTTAATACTTCTGAGTTGTCATGGGATCAGTTTGTTGTTGCCTTTCTGGAGAGATTTGTGCCTTTTAATTTGAGAGATCGTATGTGGGACGAGTTTGATCATATGGAGCAGGGCTCCATGACAGTTTTTGAGTATAAGGCATGTTTCCACGCCTTGTCCAGATATGAGTTTGAGAAGATTCAAATGTTTGTGAAAGGTTTGGTTGTCTCCCTTCAGTTGGCTACATCTCAGATAGTTAAGTTTGATGGTTCTTTTCAGAGTATTGTGGATTATGTTAAGGTGACAGAGGGTATTATTAGTGCATCTCAGGGAGGCGCCAAAAGGGTGCGCTATTTTGGTGAGTTTAAAAGTCAGACCTCTCGAGGCAGAGATTTTAGAGGTTCTCGAGGATAGCCAGTGCAGGCGGCATTACAGAGTTCGGGTGGTGGACCTTCTAGTTTAGCAGTACGGAGTGGCCGTTCGAGTCTAGTTGTATCTTCTCCTATTGAGACTGGTCATAGAGATTGCTATGTATGTTATGAGATTGGCCATGTGGCCAGGGACTGTCTCCGCCGGGTGATTTAAGCTACTCTTATTTCATCTGTGAGGGGTAGGGGGCTACTAGAGGTGCGAGGGGTAGAGTTAGTAGAGCTCGTGGGGGTGGCCGTGGGGCCACTCAAGCAGTTGGTGGTCGTGGTCAGTGTATGCTATATTAGCCAGACCTGAGGCAGCGACTTCTGATGTTGTGATTAATGGTAACTTCCTCGTTTGTTTCAGACCTACATCTGTATTATTTAATCCTGAATCGATTTTATCCTATGTGTTTGTGTATTTTGATTTGGGTTTTGATTCTGTTTGTGAGCCTTCTGCCATGCCTATTTGTGTATCTACCCGGTAGGTGAATGTTTAGTGGTGGATCAGACGTGTTGATCTTGTGTTGTGACTTTTGCCGAGCGTGAGACTTTAGAGGCTTGCTTGTGTTAGATATGATCGATTTTGATGTTATTTTTAGGTATGGATTGGTTGGCTCCTTATCTTATTGTCTTAGATTATTTTCTAAGACTGTGACTTTAGCTTTAGTTGGTGTGACAAGGATAGCTTAAAAAGGGTACACTTTATTCGGATCCTAACAGGGTCATATCTTATGTTCAGGCTCATAAATTAGTTGAGAGGGAATGCTTGTATTACTTGGACCATATTCGTGACACAAGTGTTGTTTTGCCTCCTTCTTTGGATTTTGTCTGTGTTGTTCGTGAGTTTATGGAGGTGTTCCCTAAGGACTTGCTTAGTATGCCTTCGGATCGAGATATTCATTTTATTATTGATGTTGAGTTGGGCACCAAGTCCATTTCTATTCCTCCTCATAGGATGGTCCCAACAGAGTTGAAGGAACTTAACATAGTACGTATTATTACTATTATTACTTTTACTATTACTAGTTGTTTTTGTTGTTTCATTTTTAATTTAATATTTAAATAAATTATACTTACATATATTTAAATTTTAAAAGAGATAAGTTTATGAAAGAGTAGAAGTCTCTTTAGAACTCTTCAACCATGAATTTTAGTTCATCTTTAATTTAATATTTAAATAAATTATATCTAGATATTTGTATAACATTTAAATTTTAAAAGAGATAAATTTATAAAAGAGTAAAAATCTATTTAGAACTCTTTGATGCTATTATTATTACTACTATTATATTTTTTTAAAAAAAAAGTACTACTATGTGTGTACTATTACGTACTACTATGTTTTTTAAAATTATTATTATTATTATTATTATTATTATTATTATTATCTTTTTTATTTAAGACATTAAAAGGGATTAGTTTATTAACTAGTATACGTACCCATGCGATGCACGGATAATATTAAAGTATTATTTTTAATTATTTTATATTGAAATGTCTTATTTGAATATGTTAAATCATAGTACCTTAATACAGTTCAACTATCATATTATTTTTCAATGAAATGCGAAAAAGTAAATAGTTTCCTACCCCCCCCCCCCCTCCTCCAATCCCACACTTCAATTTTAAAACTAAAAATCAGAAAAAGATCAATCCCCAACCCCCACACACCTTCACCCTCCCCAACCCCAATTACCTCACCTTTAACCAAATTTATACAAAAGAATAATCATGTAATTGTAAAAAGAATTTTATATTTTTAATTTTTTTATTATATTATTCACAATTTAAAGATATTATGTTAATATTTCTACCACATCTCCTCTCCCACCTCTAACCAAATCCCCGCCTCCACACACCTTCACCCCTCCCCAACCCCAATTACCTTACCTTTAACCAAATTTATACAAAAAAAATAATCATGTAATTGTAAAAGGAATTTTATATTTTTAATTTTTTTATTATATTATTCACAATTTAAAGATATTATATTAATATTTCCACCACATCTCATCTCCCACCTCTAACCAAATTTATAAGAATTAAAATAATTACAATTGCAAAAGAGACTTAATGTTTTATATTTTTCTTGTTTACAATTTAAAGATTTCATATAGTAAAAAATAATTTAAAGTTCTATTCTACTATCCCTTATTTCTTTCTTTTAAAATTTAGATATAGTAATATGAGTATTATCTAATTACTTCATTAATATTTTTAGAATTAGTTTAAAATATTATCTCCCCACTCCTCCTATTTATGTAATTTTATTTTACTGCATTTAATTATTTTCTTTTGTATTGATTGTATACTTGTAAAATTTTAAAAAGTTTTAATGTTCAATAGATAAAAGATTCACAATTTTCTTCTACTACTTCAATCCTTCCCAGCTAAAAAGAGATTGAGGTGAAAGCACTAAATGAAAGCTTACAGTTTTTGTGTATTGTCTTTTTTGTTAATACATTTTTGAATTTTTTGTTGAATATTGTAGCTTTACACCTTGATTTTATTGCAAAGGTACACAAAAGCCTTATTCATCTCCAGAGGGCTTCTTGGATGAAGAAGGCTAGGCAAATTATCAAGAGTGAATGCAAATTTTGAGCAATATCGTATGTCTCTTCTACCGTACAGGATCTTTTGATTGCTCTATACTCAACTATTTTCCTATTGAATTATGGAAGCTCTGAAAATCAACAATAATTATGTTACTCTGTCTCCCTCCTCCGCGTTATCTTCTTTCTAGGTTTTCACTACTTAATATCTTTCTCTTCCCCTTTCCTTTAACTTGCAGAAAGAACAATTCAATATTATATTTTAAGAAAATAGCTATGTAAAAGTAATATAGTAATGTTTCATAGTCATTTTTATGTGCTTAGGAGAAATATATTAAGCTAAAAGAAGAAATATTTGTACACATATAAGTATATTCACGTTCATTCTTTATATAAATGATATGTTAAATCTCTTTTATATATTTCATTTTTCAATTGTACTTGTTGATTTTTCAAATAATCATTTCACATTTTTGAAATATTTATATACATTAAATCTGTGAAAATTTTCGTTTTCTTAGATACATCTATGAAAAAGATAAACACAATATTAATAATAAATAACAATAAAATTATTAAAACTTAAGTTAAGCATGAACAACATATCTTGAAAGTTATTTAATTGAAATCTAATGAACGCTACGTATAATCTTTTTATTCATGCTAGGTACATCTATATAAAACATAAATATAATGTTAATTATTATTATAAATAAAATAATTAAAAAGTTAAATCAAGCATGAACAACATATATTGGTAGTTATTCAGAGAAATCTGATGAGCATTATATAATTTTTTTATTCATGATAGAAATATTTGTGATAAAGATGAATATAATGTTAATTATAAATGATGATAAAATAATTAAATAGTTAAATTAAATGTGAATAATATACCTTGATAGTTGTTCATCATGAATAATATACCTTGACAGTTATTCGGAGCAATTAGATGAGCATTATTTGTAATATTTGTATCCATGATAGAAATGCCTATTGCAAAAACATTATGTATATTAAAATATACGTGTATGAAAAACATATTATACTAAACTTGAGAATATGGAATGACATAAGTATGACGCTATTAGTATTAAATTTGAAAATAAAAATTTCTATTCACCATACTACGTTCAATGTACATCATAACATAACATTAAGGCACATAAAGAAAGATTAACCAATACATTTGTGTATGAAATGATTGCAGAAAATTCTCTTAGGATAAAAACAATAAAAAAGAAGAGAAGAAGAGAAGAAAAAAATTTATACTGATATATGTCTAAGGAGTATATATAAGAGGCTACAAAGTTGAACTTCATGTAAATTAAACTTTTATTTAAATTCAAAATTGAATATTATCATGTCAATTTGTTAAAAAAGATAAGATTCTAAAATATCATAATTATCTTATAGTTTACATAATTAAATTTGAAAAAAAAAAATGAAATTGATAATATCAATTCTAAAATATAATTTGTTTTATTTAGCTTTTTTTTTTTTCCTTCTTGTTCCCGTTGATCAACTTTTTTAATTTAAAAATTAATTAATATCTTATAAATTTTATATAAGTCTTCTATATCTATTTTTTTTTTTTTTTTTTTT
>NW_025835580.1:79159-96743 GCF_002878395.1 Capsicum annuum
ATTATTATTATTATTATTATTATTATTATTATTATTATTATCTTTCAACTTTTCTTTTTAATTATTGTGTTTGATTAGAATAACAACTCTTTCTTGAATTTATATATCATTATTATGATGATGATGTTGCTATTATTTTAAATTCAAATTTTAAATCTTTATCTTTTAACTATTCTTTTTATTTTTGTGTTTGAGTAAAATAATAACTCCACGATTTTTTTTCTTTCTTCTCTTTCTTTCTTTTGTTTGTTTGTAAATTTATTTTTAAAAAAATCAACTGACAACTTAATTATTAAATTTTAATTTATATTTAAAATTTTAAATAATTGCAAGTAAGGATAAGTTTAGATACACTTCACAAATATATGTTATTTATATTTATCAATAATAATAATAATAATAATAATATATTTATCATTACATTTGATACAGATAAGTTCTTTCATTGTAGATTTCTATTTTTAAATTTTAAAAATATAATGTATTTTTAAATTTTAAAAATATAATCTATTTTTAAATTTAAATAATTATAAAAATATTATTACAATAGTATAAAACTTGTCCTAAAAATTGATACATGGCTTTTCAACAGTTTGCCACGTGGCTTCTTCTGATTCTTTGTCCTCTGCTTTATAATATATATAAATAGATATTTATTATTAATATCATTATTATATTTTTATCTTTTATTTAATATTTACATAAATTATATTTAGATAGTTTTATAACATTTATTTGAATTTTTAAAGAGATAAACATGAAAGAGTAAAAGTTCATTCAAAACTCTTTAACCATGAGTTTCTATTTTTAAGCTAATGAAATCTTTTTTTCAAATAAAGAATATTGTTTTTTTCAAATTCAAATGTTTTAAATTTTTTAATATATTATTATTACAACATTATTAAGTTATGTCCTAAAAATTACCACGTGACTTTTTAATATCTTGTCACATGGCTTCTTGTCTTACTTTTAGTTTTGCTTTTATATATATATATATATATATATATATATATATATATATATATATATATATAGATAGATAGATAGATAGATAGATAGATAGATAGATAGATAGATAGATAGATAGATAGATAGATAATACGAGTTCATTTAGAACTCTTCAATGTCAGGTTCCTAGTTTCAAGTTAACGATATTCTTTTTTCAACAAAATAAAGGATAATATATTATTTTTAAATTCAAATATTTTTTATCTTTTAATTCAAAACTGTTATTACAGAATTACTAAGTTGTGTCCCCACGTGGTTTTTTAATATCTTGTCACTTGGTTTCTTGTCTTGCTTTTAGTTTGACTTTATATATATATATATATATATATATATATATTCTCTATGTTCTAGTTTACATGACACCTTTTTGAATTCATCAGACTTTCTTTGACCGTAAATTTTATCATATATTTTTAAATATATTGGATTATCAATTATCAATTATATGACTAGTATATTTTGACACAATTTTTAAATATATATAAATTTTATTTCATAAAGCATAAAATTCTATGCTTGAATTTTCGATCAAAATTAAACTATTTGATTCTCTAAATCTGAATCGTGTCACAAAATTAGGATGGAAGAAATAATAACATACAAATAAATAGAGATGGCAAACTAAGAAAACTTAGTTGTAATTATAACTTCTTGAATCATGTTACAACTAAAGAAAACAAAACAATAAAAATTAGAGATGGCAAGCTAAGAAAAGAGACATGCTCTTTAAAAATACTACTCACAAATGTAATATTTTGAGATAAACTGACCTATCAAAAATTTTGTGCTAATCAATTCAAAGTTAAATCTTTATTAATTAAAAATTAATATGTCAATTTAACTTTAATTATAATATTTGAAAAATGACTTTTACATAATTTTAAAAAATGTATTTTATGGTAGTTAATAAAACCATAACTTTTTCTACCTCAAGTATATTTGAATTTGAATGCACTGATATTGCGATATTATAACACTGTAATTATAATGTAGAGTTGTAAATCATTTAAAATTTATTAAAAAGAAATAGATTTCAAAATACATTTGAATTATAAAAAGATTTAATTTAGAATATTTGTTATTTAAAAGTTTTCTACTTCAGAAAGTATACAGAATGATGATAATCATAAATGACTTAACGTACATTTCAAGATAAAATTGCATTCTTTTTGTAGAATATTTAAATAATAGATCTACAAAATTCTTTTTCTATCCATCATTTGGAGCACTATCAAACATGGCCTCAATTTTTTCCAACCCAGAGTGTTAAATACAGAAAGGAGCATCAAGTTGATACTTACTCCCAAATCACTCAAAGTATAGACCACGTCACTTTCACTAATTTGTATGATGAGATCCTTGAGGCATTTTGCTCATCACCACTGAACTGCATTTCTCAGTAAGTGTTACTATCTCAACGTCACCCAACTTCATCTTATTGGACACCACATCCTTCAAGTATTTTGTGTACTTAGACATTCCCTACAAAATTTAGACATTTCCTACAAAACATCTAACAAAGAAAGATTAATGTGAATTTCTATGAATATGTCAAAGAACTTCTTAAAGCATGCATCCTCTTTAGCACTACAAATTTATACATAAAAGTCATGTTCTCTTGAATTTATATAGTACTAATAACTAATTTTTGTTTTGTAACTTATTTATTGGAATTTATAAAAGTAGCTGTAACCACCTTATTTCTTAAAAAAAGGAGTTTGAATTCAAACTGTAAATTCAAAATTTTAATTATAACTTTCTTTTGTTAATTTAACTAAAATTTTGTTAACTGATAGGTTTAAAAAGTTAAAAAAGGATCTACCAATTAATTAATATAATTAGATATAAACAAACTATAGAGATAAATTCAAATAATTCTTATACACTCGTTTGTGATTTTGATGGGCATGCATATCTTCATTTCTTTCAAAATCTACACACAAAGAAGAAAAATATGATAATTAATAACATCAAATTATATCAATGTTACTAAAAACAATAAGTTGAAGGAAATAATAAAAAATATTTATTTATTGCCATCACATATCAATACTGCTTTTGCAATACTTCATATCAAGCCATCTACGTCATCTGCAAGCAAATTAATTAAAAATATGTCAGTAAAAAAGAAATAAATTTGATTCGATTAATAAAATATATTTGAACCATGAAAATAAATAAAAAATAAAACCTCATATATTAAAGATGATAAATAAATGAATAATAAAATAAAAAGGAAAGGAGAAGAAGAAGACCATAGTAGAGAGAGGGAGAAATAACTCAACGGGTTAATCACACATATATGTAGTAGTTGTTATTGATAATAATAATAATAATAATTATTTTAATAATATTTTAATCTTTTCCTAATATGTAAATAAATTATATTTAAATATTTTTTATAGCATTTAAATTCAAAAAATATAAGTTTGAAATAGCAAATGTCTATTGGAATTCTTTAATTGTGAATTCCTATTTTTAAGATAATGAATTTCTTTTAAAAGATAATGTACTTCAAATTTAAATAGATTAAGAAGTAGAATTTCATTTAATTTGAACTTTCATTCAAATTCAAATAATACATCAATTAGTTGAAGGGGAATCTTAGTAGTTTAGTTGATTAGTTACCTGAACTTCCATCTTGTTGGTGAGGATTCGATTCCCCACATTGTAATTCCCTTCCTCTACCCTAAATTTTTTTTTTTAAAAAAAACATCAATTTGTTAAAGAAGATAAGTTCTTCTTTTTCTTTATTATCTTTATTTTTTTAAATACCATGCATATTTATCTTCTAATGTTATATTTGAATTGAAAAAATTATTTGAAAATAAAACCACATTAGTTACCACTTTTACTATTATTTTTTTCTTTTTGACAGTAGGTGCAAAAATAATAATAATTTATTCGTATGTAATACTATTACTAAGTATGTACTACTATTGCTATTTTTGTTGTTGTGTTATAAAACAACAAAGAATAGAGAAGAAAAAGAATAGAGAGAGTAATTGCTATTTCTCTTGAGGGATGATTTACAATGAAGGAAGCCCTTCTATTTATAGGAGAAATTTACTCATAGTTTCTGAGTAAAAGACAGATACTTTAAATCCTGATAGATATCAACTAGATCTTGATAGACATTCACTACAACTGATATACATTAATATCATAACATTCCCCCTTGAATGTCTAACAATACACATATAGGCTGCCTCATTAAAGACCTTACAAGAAAAATTCAGTGGGACAAAACCTCGTAAGAAAAAAAATATATAACGCGTATTAATTCCCCCTAATAAGAACAATCTTGAATCTTTGCATTTCGATCTTGTGCACTATTTTCTTGAAAGTTGTAGTTGGAAGAGACTTGGCGAATAAATTAGTCATATTGTCACTTGAACGAATCTGTTATACATTAATATCACCATTATTTTGAAGCTCATGTGCATAGAAGAACTTTGGCGAAATGTGTTTCGTTCTATCTCCTTTTATGAATCCTCCTTTAAGTTGTGCTACGCATGCTGCATTATCTTCATATAAAATTGTGGGTACTTTATCACATTTTTCTCGAATGAGATGTATTGTGGACCTCAACCACACACACTCTCGGCTTGCTTCATGAACAGCTATAATATCAGTATGGTTCGATGAAGTGGCTACGATAGACTGCTTTGTTGATCTCCAAGATATGGAAGTACCCCCACATATAAACACATAGCTTGTTTGAGGCCGAGCTTTATACGGGTCAGATAAGTACCCAACATTAGCATAACCAATAAGATCGGAACTGAAATCTTTAGAATAAAATAAGCCCATATTGGTAGTCCCTTTTAGATACCATAATATATGTTTAATCCCATTCCAATGTCGCCTAGTAGGAGCAGAACTATACTTTGCTAACAAATTAATAGAAACGGCTATATCAGACCTTGTAGTATTTGCAAGATACATTAGTGCATCAATTGCACTAAAATATGATATTTCAGGACCAAGGAGTTCCTCATTGTTTTCTTGGGGTCGGAATGGATCCTTGTTCATATCAAGTATCGAACAACCATTGGAATACTTAATGGATATGCTCCATCCATATAAAAAATTTTCAACATCTTTTCTGTATAGGCAGATTGATGGACAAAAATACCATTTGTCAAATGCTCAATTTGTAAACCAAGGCATAATTTTGTCTTTACGATATCTTTCATCTCAAATTCTTTCATTAGGTAATCAATTGCCTATTGAAGCTTTATTGGAGTTCCAATAAGGTTTATGTCATCGACATAGATAGCAAGTATAACAAACTCCGAAGTTGTTTTCTTTATAAAAACACTTGGGTAAATTTCATCATTCATATAACCTTCCTTAGATAAATATTCACTAAGACGGTTATACCATATGCGTCCAAATTGCTTCAAACCATACAATGATCTTAGCAATCTAATGGAATATATTTTTCGAGGCTTTGAACTATATACTTTCAACATTTTAAATCCTTCAGAAATTTTCAAGTATATCTCATTATCAAGTGATCCATATAGATAAGATGTTACCACATCCATCAAATGCATTTCAAGTCTCTCATGGAAAGTGAAAATAATAAGATAACGCAATGTTATTGCATCCGTAACTGGTGAATATGTCTCGTCATAATCGCCACCAGGCCTTTGTGAAAAATCTTGTGAAACTAGGCGTGCCTTATACCTTTGTATTTTATTTTTCTTATTTCTTTTTTGTACAAAGACCCATTTATAACCAACAGGCTTAAGACCATTAGGAGTTTGAGCTATAGGTCCAAAAACTTCACGTTTGGCAAGTGAATTCAATTCAGATTGAATTGCTTCTTTCCATTTTGGTCAGTCATTTCTTTGTCGACATTCTGTGACAGATTGAGGTTCAAAATCCTCACTATCTTGCTTGATTTTTATTGCAACATTATATGCAAAGACATAATCTACTATATTTCAGATCGATTCAAATTAATTTCAACATCACTTGAATTTGTGGATAGTTCCTCATTTTCTTGAGTTTCGGGATCATTAATTCCTTCAGAAATATTAACATTGCTCAAATCTTGAACTTGCATATGAGGATCTTTCGTAGTGTTATATTGATCATTTTTTTTCTAGGATTTTGATCCTTAGAACCTAATGGTCAACCACGCTTCAAGCGTACTTTAAATTCATTAGCTATAACACTAGTGGATGGTCCTTTAGGGACATCAATTCGAATTGGGACATTCTCTGCAGGAATATGTGACTTAGTAATTCTTTTCAAATCTGTAAATGCGTCTAGCATTTGATTAGCAATTTTCTGCAGATGAATAATCTTTTGTAGTTCTTGCTCACAAATAGAAACACGTGGATCAAGATGAGACAGTGATGAATTTTTTCATAAGATTTCTCTTTTGATGTCACTATTTTCTCTCCCTAATTTTGGAAAAACTATCTCATCAAATCGACAATCTGCAAATCGAGCAGTGAACATATCTCCCGTTAATGGTTCAAGATAGTGAATAATGAAGGGTGATTCAAACCCAACATAAATTCCTAACCTTCTTTGGGGCCCATCTTGGTGAGTTTGGTGATGCTATAGACACATATATACCGCATCCAAAAATTCTCAAATGAGATATATTAGACTCTTGACCCAAAATCAATTGTAATGGAGAAAATTTATGATAATTTGTCGGTCTAAGATGAACAAGTGATGCAGCATGAAAAATTGCATGATCCCAAACAGAAGTGGGAAACTTAGTTTTCATAAGCAATGGTCTTGCTATCAACTGCAGACGTTTAATTAATGACTCGACAAGGCCAGTTTCAGTGTGAATATGGGGTACACGATGTTCCACTCTTATCCCAATTGATAAGAAGTAGTCATTAAATGCTTGGGATGAAAATTCAGCAGTATTATCAAGGCGAATAGACTTAATTTGATTATCAGGAATCTGTGCCCGTAATCGTATTATTTGTGCCAATAATTTTACAAATGCCAAGTTGCGAGATGACAATAGGTACACATGAGACCATCTAGACGACCATCTATTAGGACCATAAAGTATCTAAACGACCCATTAGGTGGATGAATGGGTCCACAAATATCCCCATGTATGCATTCTAAGAACGCGTGGGACTCAATCTCAACTTTTGTTGGTGATAACCTCACAATCAACTTCCCTTGATAACAAACATTGCATGAAAATTCACCATTCAAAAGAACCTTCAAGTTCTTTAATGGATGACTATTTGAATTTTCTATGATTCGTCTCATCATTATAGATTCAGGATGTCCCAGACGATCATGCCAAAGTATAAAAGTATTGAAATTAGTAAACTTCCGATTTACTATAGAATGTGCCTCAATTGCACAAATCTTTGTCCAATACAGGCCAGAAGATAAAGCAAGAAACTTTTCTATGACACATGTCTTCCTAGAGACATTCTTGGTGATACCAAGATATTCAAGATTCATCTCATTAATTGTCTTGATATGATAACCATTTTCACGGATATCTTTAAAACCCATCAAGTTTCTCCGAGACTTAGGAGAAAATATAACATTATTTATGATGAGTTTAATTCCCTTGGGTAAGATTATAATGATTTTTTCGAAGTCTTCAATCAAATTAGCACTACTATATCGTATGTGTAGTGCCAGAATCAATCAAACAAATATCTTCACAATTGGACAACTTTAAAAATTATCCATACTTCATATAAAATGACATACACCAAATAAAATATATATTAAATCTTTGTACAAAGTGAAAGTTTATACTATAAGAAATTGTTAATCATACTTTACTAAACAAATAAGAAAACTATGTCCAACTTAAAATCTCACAATTTTCAATCACCTCGTGCTCTTAATAATAATATTATTATATTATATTTCAATGATTCACATGTAAATTAAGAAAAATTCCAAACCTTTTATCACTTTTAAAATTGAATCGATAATAAATAGTATTTATGACTTTTGATGATATGTTCCAGCCTCCGCATTGCAAAAAAAAAAAAAAACTGCCAATGAAATCCAATATAATCACTTTAGGCATTTCAAAAAGATTTACAACATTCCATGTATATTTGCTTGTTTCGTGACCTGCATGGACCACCAATACAATAAACTAAATGCTTCATTCTTTATATCTAATAGCATTTTGGATTTCCGTACTTTTGTTCACATTGTCTTTTTTTTTTTTTCGACAATAAATAATGGCAGTATGAAAAAAAATATTTGATCAAGTTGGAATTCAATTTAATTCAATAATAAACTACAATAATATAATTGAACTAATTAATACTATTCAAAAAGTAGTACACATGCAAACAACTACTTTTACATGATTTTTTATTCACTAACTCTAACCAATAGAAAAAAAAAATTAAAAATCATTCATTCTTTCATGTTTACGGAACCATCACCAATCAAGTGATCAATCTTTCCTTCAGGGTGTTCGAAAAAATCTGCTACATCCAAGCTTGTGATGTCAACATTATTTTCAGAGAGAAAGTTAGCGTTTGAGATTTCTCTCTTTCTTTTTTAGTGATGCTTGATAAAGATCAACCAAGTGCTTGAGAGAACGACAATCATGTGAATAATGTCCTTTTCCACCACATCGAAAATAAGTAATTGTTTCACGTTTCTCATCCTTTTTCTTTTTGTTCGATGAATGATTAATACCCGGAACAAGGGTTCTTTCTCGGTTATCACGACCACGACCACGTCTAGGGCCGCGACCTTTTCCACGCCTAGCATGGTGAGCATGCACATCATTCACCTCAAGGAATAGTGCAGATCCAATAGGTCGATTCTCGTGATTTTTCATCAACAAATCATTATTTCTTTTAGCGACAAGAAGATGAGAACTCAGTTCAGTATATTTCTTGAAACCTTTTTCTCGATATTGCTGCTGCAATAGAACATTTGAGGCATGAAAAGTGGAGAGCGTTTTTTCTATCATATCGTTATCATTGATCGTCTCTCCACATAGTTTCAATTGAGAAGAAATTTTGAACATGACAGAATTGTACTTATGAATAGACTTATAGTCTTGAAACCTTAGATGCATCCATTCATATCGTGCTTTCGGGAGAATGACCATCTTTAAGTGGTGAAACCTTTCTTTTAGGCTATTCCAAAATACGAATTGATCCTTAGTAGTACGGTATTCAATTTTTATAATTTCGTCAAGATGATGACAAAAGAAAATCATAGCCTTAGTACGATTTTGACTAGATGTTGCATTTTCTTTCTTTATGGCGTCTCCAAGACCCATAGCGTCTAGGTGGATTTCAGTATCCAGCACCCATGAAATATAGTTCTTGTCCGAACTTTGAAGGGCAATGAACTCACACTTCGTAAGATTGTTAGACATACGAAAAAGGGAAGAAAAATAATACCTTAGCCTTCAAATTTGAGACGGTAGAGTCTCGTGCTAATAACGTGTTATAAAACAACAAAGAATAGAGAAGAAGAAGAATGGAGAGAATAAAGAGAGTAATTGTTATTTCTCCTGAGATATGATTTACAATAAAGGAAACCCTTCTATTTATATGGAAAATTTACTCTTAATTTCTGAGTAAAAGACAAATACTTCAAATCCTGATAGATATCAACTAGATCTTGATGGATCTTGATAGACATTCACTATAACTGATATACATTAATATCATTACAAGTTGTTGTTGTTGTTGTTGTTGTTGTTGTTATTATTATTATTATTATTATTATTATTATTATTATTATTATTATTATTATTATTATTATTATTATTATTATTATTATTATTATTATTATTATACCATACTTCTACATATTAATATATTATGTACATACTATTATGATTATTGCTGACACTACTATAGCTAATTATTATTATTATTGTTTTAATATTTTTATCTTTTTTCTAATATATAAATAAATTATATTTAAATACATTTTATAGCATTTAAAATTTTAAAAAAGATAAGCTTAAAATTGTAAATGTCTATGAGAACTCTTTAATTATAAGTTTCTATTTTTAAGATAATGAAAATATTTTTGCAAAGGATAATTTACTTCAAATTCAAATACTTAATCTTTCAGTTCAAATTAAGATTAGTTGAGTTAAAAAGGGACTTATAACTTACGTAATAAAATTTCATAACCCTAAAGTTGTTGATATAGCAAATATATTAAAATTCAAACTCAACTTTTTTTTTTTAAAAAAAGTACATGTATTGGGCCTTGTAACTAATTTTTAGAGTTTATTTAGGACTCTAAATATAGTTCCTAGATTTAAGTTAATGATTTTTTTTTCCTTCTAGCATTATTATTTTTAAATTCAAATATTTAATTCAAAATTTTTATTACAACACTATTAAGTTTTGTCCTAAAAATATTACGTGGGTTTTTAATATCTTGCCACGTGGCATCTTGTCTTGCTTTTAGTTTTGATTTTATATAAATATAGATTCTTATGAGGGACAAAGAAACAAAGCCACCCATTATAATGGTTATTCATGTAGTTTACCCATAAACTAAAATTATGTATTCAAAATTTATGGGTTTGTGGATGTATTCGTCTTTTTTTTTTAAAAAAAAAAAAATTAGGTAATGAATAAAAAGAATAAGGATTTTATGTAATTTGAATGTATCCGGTTGTTTATGTATATTATTTATACACCATACTGTCTTTTTATTATAATGCATAATATTATATATATAATTATTTAATAATATACATAATTATACTAATATATAAATATGTATATAAAATGTTTAAACAATGTACTATATTGTACAAGCGTGTATAAAATGGAAAGGAACAAGAAAATCATCAAAATAAAAAGATTGTATTGTAAATACAACAATATACAATACAATATACAAATGTATACAAAAAATGGACTTCATCTTTTTCCACGAATTCAAACACCGAGTTCATCCAAAAGCACTTTAAAACTACACAAAATCATTTAAAACTTCAAATTTGGGCTCCTCATAATCGATCTTTTGCAATCATACCATTCAAAACATAACTTATTTACAAAATATCGATTTTTTTTTTTTTAAAATACCTCAAAACTACATCAAATCATCAAAAACTTTAGACTTGGGCTCCTCTATACATAACCGATATAATGCAATCATACTCACTAAAAATAGAACTTATTTACAAAAGTTTGATTTTCTTCAAAAAGTTCACACTTCAACTATAATTGGTCATGGAATGAAAGTAACATGTTAGGCCGATACAATTGTGCCATTTTCGATAAGAACTTTAAAAAGGGTTATATTTTGCGATGTGGCTTTGTTAGATACACTTTTACATAATTTTTCGGCAAAATGACCTTCTGGACCCTATACTATGTCGGTTTTGTAAGTTGGATACTTCTACTTACATGTTTGTCATCTGAACCCCTAAATCCACTAAAAAGCGATATTTTAAACCCTTTGACCGTTGACTTTGCCTATGTGACATTAAAATTCTGACTAGGACGAGGAGAGTGATTACACTCGCCTGAATGGCGAGTGGGGGTTAATTTTTTGTCAATTTTATATTAAAATAATTAAAAAATAAAAAAAGGATTAAAATTTTTTTCAATTTTTTAATTTAAAAATATTTTAAAAATTAAAAAATAATAAATTTTAAAATAAAAAATAAACCCCCACCCCCTTCCTAGTTCAGCCACTCCCCAACCCCACCCCAACCCCGTCCCAGCCCCTCCACCCCACCCAGTTTTTTAAATTTAAAAATATTTTTAAAAATTTTAAAAATAATATTTTTTAAAAATTCAATATTTTTTCCGCTTTTTAAATTTAAAAATATTTTTAAAAACTAAAAACTAAAAAAAGGCCCTCCCCCCCCCCCCCCCCCCCCCCCCCCCCCCCACCAGTCACCACCGTCCCCTCCCCCATCCATCAGTCACCACCGCCCCCACCCCATCCACCAGTCACCACCGTCCCTCGCCCCATCCACCAGTCCACTACCATTCCCGTCCCCCATCCAGCACCCTCCCCGTCTCCCACCTTCTCCTCATTCCCCCATTCCGTCTTTCACCCTCCCCCAAGTAACACAACCACCACCACACCAGCATTCCGTCACTCCCTCACCCCACCCCAACCCACAACATTACAAAATCCCATCAAGAACCCCAGTATTACAAAACCCCATTATAAAATTTCATTACAAAAATTTTTCTCCTCTAAGTTCATTAGCAGCTTTGGTCAATTTTTGTGTTAAATTTCAGTTTTTGGGTAAGATTTGGTCAAGACATCATGGAATTAATTCAAATCAAACACCATGGAATTAATTCAAAAAAAAAAAAATCAAATTTCAATTTTACCATGGAATCACCTGCTAACAAAAAAACATTAAAATTTCACACCAAATAACTAAACACAATTCATATATAAGATGAGTATTATGGATCTTAAATTCATATGAATTTATTTTTTTATAAAATCTAACAATTTTAATTGCTTTTTTTGATTCATTGGAAGTAGAATATATTACTCCCCCCGTTTCAAAAAGAATAACCTACTTTGACTTGACACAAAGTTTAAGAAAATACGGATGACTTTTAAATCTTATGGCTTTAAATTAAAGTTGTGTCACATGTACCAAAATACCCTTTAATCTTGTGGTCCTAAACATGCCATGTGGAAAGTTGAAATTAAAGTATTGCCAAAAAAGAAAAAAGGTCATTCTTTTTTAAACGGATTAAAAAGAAAAGTTGATCATTCTTTTTTAAACAGAGGGAGTAATTGAGGTTTATAAAGAAAAGAAGAAGGAGAAGAGAGAGAGAGTAGAAGAAGAAGAAAGAGAAGAGAGAGAGTAGAAAAAGAAGCAGAAGAACGAGAGAGAGAGGGAGAATAAGAATCGGGGAAAGAGAGAGAGGGAGGATAAGAATCGGGGAAAGAGACAGAAAAGGGGAAGAGGAAAAAGAGGAAGGTGGGGGGGAGGGATTGTTTTTTTGTTTTTTTTTTTTAAATTTATTTATTTTAATAGTTAATATTTTTTATATTTAAAAATGATGTGGAAGCTGACATGGCAGCTGACGTGGCGAGAGTGTGTTACACTCACCGAAAAAGTATTTAAAATATTAATTTTTAGTGGGTTCAGGCCTAAATGACAAACATGTAAGTAGAAGTGTCTAACTTACAAAATCAACATAGTATAGGGGTCCAGAGTATCATTTTGCCTAGTTTTTCTAATTATTCTATGAGTGACACTCAAATGAAATTCTACTCTTGCCATTGTGGGCCTACTCCCTTGGTGAGCATTCAGGTTGTTCGTAAAAACAACCAATTAACTTAAAATTGAAAAAGAATCTTTTTGTTTTGTTTGATTTTGGTTTTAAATTTTCAAAATCGATAAATTTTATTTATTCTGATTTGAGGCAAAACTAATTTAATCAAACTGGCTATAAATAGTAATTAATTTGATAGTGTTATGCTAGAATACATTATCATATATCATTGACTAAAAAATATATTATCATATAAGTATTATTTAAATAAAATAAAAAAAGTAGACAAACAGAAGCATTGAAAAATTGACTTAAGCTAGCTCAGCCCAGTGAACACTCACATTTCACCTTGTTTATTTCAGGGAAAATTCACAAATAACTGTTTTTCAATCTTTATAACTAAAAATAGTTATTATCACAAAATTTTATATTTCACACAAAAATTATAGACACTTTCATTAGATCACCATAAAGAAATAAAGAACTTCTTCTTCATCATCTAATAATAATAATAATAATTTATTTATTTATAGAAATATAATCAAAAAGTGATTAGTGAACACTTTTCAACGGTTGTGATTCCCATCATTATTGCACTTTGGGCTCCCTAACATGACTAAGGACTAACTTGTTGAGCGCAAGATATTAGGCCCATCTAAAGGGTATAAATTGCTTCATTTTTCTGATGGAAAAATTCACAACTAGCAAATTTAAATTCATAATTAGACACTTCAGAGCAACAACAACAAATTCAGTGTATTTTCACAGTGTAGGGTCTGGGGAGGGTAAGATGTACGCAATCCATAATGCACCCCCGAAGAAGTAGAGAATTAGACACTTCATAGCAACAGTTTTATAATTATTCAATACAGTAATTTGTATTTTAGGTAATTTTTTCCCCATAAAATACATATACAAATGGATCAACACCCCTTATTTTTCTCATATCTGTTGAGATAAGTAAGGAATGATTTAATCACTACAATTACGTCTTAAATTTAAATTTAAAAATTTATTTTTCATAAATGATTCTTATTAAATGAATACCTTCTTTATTTTCACCAGATTAAGTCGACTTTATTATTTTGTTCAAACTCAATTTTTCGACATTCAAAATTATTCAATTCAGAGTGCATTTTGAATGTACTTGTTGAGTTATTTTTTGGTCGAACTCGTTTTGCTACATATTCAATTCAGAGTGTCAATTTTGTTATTCAGATTGTAATTGTATATTTTAGTGCATCTATATATTTTTTAGAGTGTAATTTTTTTTTTTCAATGAATTTGTATATTTCGAGTTTATTTGTATATTTTGAGCTTGTTTTGTATATTTCGAGTGTAACATATATATATATATATATATATATATCTAGCTCTGTACATAATACATATCTGACATGGTACTATACAATACCTAGAGACTATGTACATATACATACACAATATAGAAACCTATTTGTACACTAGAAAAATACACATGTTTTACTCTAAAGGATGCAACACTGTCCAAATATACACATGACACTGTACAAAAATACATATACATATAAACATACAAATATAAATATTTGTAAGATATATATATATGTATTTATATATAAATATATACAACAAGATTTGTATATATATACAAATTAGTATTCACCAACTAAATACCTCCTCTCTCTCTCTCTCTCTCTCTCTCTCTCTCTCTCTCTCTCTATATATATATATATATATATATATATATATATAAAACAAGATTTGTATATATATACAAATTAGCATTCACAAACTAAATACCTCCTCCTCGTCCTCCTCCTTTTAGAAGAATTTTTAACTTCAGAACTTGAAATTTTGTTGTTTGCTCCAATTTCTTTTGCTTTCATTTTTTTCCTCTAGCCTTTGAATTTTGAGGGGCTTTGGAGAAGAAACTTTTTTCAATCTTTTTTCTTTCATAATTTTGACCACCTTTTCTGGATCGTTATAATGCTTCCACCTCACCTCTTCAATTCTCACTAATTCTTTGATTGTGTAGGCATAGAAAATATGAAATTGAAATATGAAAAATAGGAGAAAAATTTAAAAAAAAATAAGAGATAAAGTAAGAAAAGGAAAGAGATAAATATAGTGGCGCGAAAAGAGGAAAAGTTACTGTAACGACCTAAGAATTTGATGAAATATGTGAAATATGTATTTTTGTGTGATTTAACTATTTACCCCTCTCCATAATTTTATTGTGGTATTTCTGAGGTGTGGAGATGATTGACACAATTTTTGATGTATTTTGATACCATTTGTGCGATATTGTAGTTTTTGGAGACTTCGAGAGCTTTATTTTGGACTTCTATGTCTATCTTTTGATCCATGAGACGGATGACTAAACGGACTATGACAGCGGATTCGAAACGTCAATTTTAGGATGGTAACATATTAAATGTGATTTAGTGGCTTTTAAATCTCATTTCGATCCTAGATTTAAAAAATTATGATTTCGAGTTTCGGGGATCAACTTTGTGAAAATGATATTTTTTTAAAATTTTGATATCGTCATTGAGTCCGAAGTGTCGAATTTAGTGTGGTTACATAGTTCGTTTGCATATATCGAACTTCGAATGAATTTCGAGCACTCCATCAAAGTACATTTTGGAACTTAAAAATCTAGTGCACCAGGTTTCTGGTGCAACCATTTGGGGAGGCCGATTTATGCTTTAAATGCCAGGTAACCCAGGCTGAGTATAAATTTCCCCTTTTGCCCAATTTTGCTCATTCTTTCACCTTGCCTCTAGAGAGTTAAACCCTAAAATAGTGAGAGAGCTTAAAAGTGAAGCTTGTAGGTGCTAGGGAAACTAGATTAACATATATTTCTTGATTCTCTTATGGATTTAAGGTGAGATTTCACCCTTTTCTTACTTTAATTCTTGATTTAATTATTCAAAACCCCCGAAACCTTATTAATGGATTTATCCCCAAAATTCACTAGTTTTCACTTGAATAATTTTCCTAATCCCATAATTACTAGTTTTTCATCAATTTAACCTTCAAAACAACTTTAATTCTTGATTTTAACATGGATTTCAAAGGTTTTACCCGGTAAAGCTCAAAAATAATTTTTCTTTGATTTGAACCTCATTTTTTACTTGATTTGATTTAGGTTTTCAGCTGTCGGTTCCTAAAATTATGAAAAATATGTTTTTGAAGTAAAATTACAATTTTGCCCTTCTTTTTTAAAAATTTATTTTGAAATCCATTTTGACTCCAAACCAAAAGTTGTCAATATGGGTATCATTGACTTTGTTTTAATGCATAGATTCTATACTTATTGGTTTAAGTGATTTTAGGGCTGTTCGTAAGAAGTCAGGCTTTGGGTTCGAAGTATAGCGGACCGGTTTCAGCATTCGAGGTAGGTTATGGCTAAAATCTTCAGACTAGGCTGAGTAGTTAATTTATATACCAAAATACATATTAAGGATGAAAACTAATCATGAAATATAGCTATCTATATATTGTACCCATGTGGGGGCCTAAATCTGATGTAATTGTTGAACCTAAGATATCATGTGATATGTGTGACCGTGTAGGGTCCTATATGATGTTGATAGCCCATCATGCATACGAATAATTGTATTGTGTTTTTAGGGATGCCTATTGTGGTGCCTTTGGTGTATTGTGATATATTCATATTTTGTGGGCATATTAATCATGTGAAAAATTTATGGGTAGTGGAAATAGTAAATGGATATTGGCTCATGTGGTTGTAGAATTGTAACATCGTGGTTCGTGGTGGAAATACTTCATATTGATTGATTATGAAAATAAACCATGTAGATTGGTTGTGGAAATACTCATTTTGAATGGTTGTGAATATTGCATCATCATTCTCATGTCATCATATGTATCATTTCACTTGTTTGTTTTATTATTTTATATTTACTTGTTGTCATGTATATGTACTTGATTTGTTTCTTATGTTATGTGTTTGCTTGGACACTCTAGAAATATTGAAAATACTAAAAATACTGGAAATACAGATTAGATATTGGATATTATTGTCCTTATTCGAAGGATTATGCCAGAAAAGATACAATGATTGTGTGTCAACCTCAAGGCTTTGTGGTAACCTCAAGGCTGTGTGCCAACCTCGTGCATCATCATCATCATCATCATCATCATCATTATCATCAACATCATATCTTATACATTGAATTTACTTTATTGAGTTGATGTTGTGATTGAATTTACATTTTAACTTGTTATATGTCTACTTGCTCTATATCCTATTACTTTTACTTGACCCTCATGTATATGTATGTTCTTCTCTGTTTATACTTGCATGTGATATAATGTATACTTGTGTTATACTT
>NW_025835580.1:99743-180380 GCF_002878395.1 Capsicum annuum
TAGTTATTTGAAAATGGTTAAGTGCAGTGACTTGAAACGTGAATTAGTTATTTGAAAATGGTTAAGTGTAGTGACTTAAAACGTGAATTAGTTATTTGAAAATGGTTAAGTGTAGTGACTTGAAATGTGTACTAGTGACTTGAAATGTTAATTAGCTTTTTGAAAATGGTTTGAGTGTAGTGACTTGAAATGTGTACTAGTGAATAAGTAATTTGAAAATTATTAATTGTAGTGACTTGAAAATGATTAAGTGTAGTTACTTAAAATTGTGAACTTGTGACTTGAAAACGGTTAAGTGTAGCTTCTTGAAATTGTGAACTTGATGTTTGAAAATGGTTAAGTGTAGTTACTTGAAATGTGTACTGATAACTTTAAAATAATAAAGTAGTCACTTGAAAATGATTGAGTATATTGACTTGAAATGTGATTTAGTTAATTGAAAATAGTTAAGTGTAGTGATTTGAAATATGTACTAAAAACTTGAAAATATTCTAAGTGTGGTGACTTGCAACGTGAATTAGTTATTTGAAAATGGTTAGGTATAGTGACTTAAACGTGTAGTAGTGACTTGAAAATGGTTAAGTTTAGTTACTTGAAATGTCTATTAGTTATTTGAAAATGGTTAAGTATAGTGAAATAAAATGTCAATTAGATATTTAAAAATGGTTTGAGTATAGTATCTTGAAATGTATACTAGTAACTTGAAAATATTAAGTGTAGTCACATGAAATATGAACTGATGACTTGAATTTTATATGTTTTATATGTTTTGATGTATGAGCTCGAAGTCAACTGCTAAAAAAAAATATCAGACACCTGTAGACTCCAATGAAAAAACTTTACGATTGTTTAAGTGTTTTGGTAGTTGTTGGATTAATTATTAAGTGTTTTGTATTTTGGATTTGATTGTTTAAGTGTTGTTGATTTGAATTGCTTAAATTTTTTGATAATGTTGTGCGTTGTATGATTATTTTAGAAATGTATGTTGCATGAGGCTGTATATATTGAATTGCATTTTTATTTGGCAGGTGGGATGCAAAAAATGCAGATTTTTGCATAAAAAAAAAATGCAGAAAAGCGACGGATATGGTCCCTTTTGTCCGTCGCTTTTCTGAAATTATTTAAAATAAAATTTTAAAAAAGTGACGACCAACGTCGCTTTTTTTCTTCGTTATGAAGAACAAAGAGCGACGGCCAACATCACTTTTTTTCTTCCTTACGAAGAACAAAAAGTGACGCCAACGTCGCTTTTATTCTTCATTATGAAGAACAAAATGCGACGGCCAACGTCGCTTTTTTTCTTTATTATGAAGAACAAAATGCGATAGCCAACGTCGCTTTTTGTCTTCATTATGAAGAACAAAAAGTGACGGCCAACGTAGCTTTTTGTCTTCATTATAAAAAAAAGATTTTATTTTTCTCAAAATACGACGGAAAATGTCATTTTTTTTGAATTTTTTTGAATTTTTTCTTCAATAAAATGACGCATGGCATCCCTTTTTCTAAAAAAAAGTAACTTAATTTTTTCCAAAAAGCGACGATGTCCGTCGTAATAAAAGCGACGCATGCCATCGTTTTCAAAAAACAACGCCCCTTTTTTAGACGTAAATAAAGCGATGAATTTTCGTTGCTTTTGCGCAAAAAAGCGACGCTGGCCGTCGCTTTTGGCCATCGCATTTTGGTATTTTTTTAGTAGTGTATATTCCAGTTGGGAGTAAAATTTAGCACTTAGTAAACATAAGGATGGCGTCATGACACCCTCGTCCTTTGGGATATCAAATTAGTGGATCCACGCAGCCATTGTTAGTACCCGTAGCACGATACTAACACCCTTCCAGCTGGGGTTACAGGTTGTATCCTGATAGTATATTAGTGCATGTCAGTTATAGCTAGCTCCCACAGTTTTAGTTCAGTATTCAGTTTCAGGTTTTCTTGACCGCAGCAAACAATATCAGTTATTTGGTTACTAGTATTTCATTATTTCAGTTTACAGACTATTTCAGAACTTTTTTTATGCTTGGTCATGCATTCTCAATCTTTACAGTTTACATGCATTTTTACTCAGTACCTTATGTTATACATTCAGTCAGTTATTACTTATGTACATCAAACCATGCATATTAGCCTAACCTCATTTAGCATACCAGTACATTCAAAGTACCGACGCATACTCATTTCTTGTGTTATGATGTCTTATATCATAGGTCCGGACGCTTGAATTCCCAATCGTACTTAGACCTTCTAGTGCATCAGCAGCAACAGCTGTGGTGAGTCTTCATCCTTCAAGGACGAGTTATCTTATATTCAGGTATATCAATAGTTTGGCTATCTAGTAAGTCGAAGTTAGTTGGGGGCTTGTCCCATCAACTCCACAGTCAGACAGTTTAGAGGCTTTCAGATTAGTACAGCTAGTCAGTCAGTTTTTAATTGTTATTATCAGCCATTTTATCAGTGTTTCCAGTATTATTTTACAGACATTATCAGAACTATAATTTAAAACCTTATGGCATTTTTTTTAAATCCTGCATATAAACTTTTGTTATCAGTTTTACCCAGTGCTCACAGCAGGTACGATTATCATGGGCTAGCTCGTGGTCACTTGTGACCGTAAGCACCATATGGCGTCCAGGGTGTGCTCTCGAGGCATTACATGAACACAGAACCCCGATCTAAAATGATAGGCACAGATAGACCATGTAGTCGCACAATCTCACAAATATAGATATTGGCTAACCTCTCAACACTGAAAGAGACCTGCACCAGAAGAAATGTAAAGACTTGGTTAATCGATCTATGATGACCCAAACACTATCAGATTTATGAGAACTGTGACGCAACCTAATCACGAAATCTAGAGTAATCCGCTCCTATTTCTACTCAAGAATGGGTAACCTCTGAAGCAAACCAACAGGTCTCATATGCTCGGCCTTCACCTGCTGACAAAATAGGCAACGAGCCATAAAATTTTCTACATCTTGCCTCATACCACCCCATCAATAGTATTGTCTCAAGTCACGATACATCGTAGTCACACCTGGATAGATGGAATATCTGGAATAATGGGCCTCCTCAAAGATCAACCTAATACAGTCACCCATTCTCGGCATATAAACTCAGCCCCAATCCGCAAAACTCCATCTGAATCAAGTGAGGGTTCCTTAACCTCCCAACTCAACACCTTATCTCGAATCAACCTCAATCCAACATTATCAAACTGATGAGCTTGAATCTGCTCCATCAAAGAAGATATAGCCTCCACAAATGCCAAAACACCAAGCTTAACCATCTAGTTAGCTAAAGACTAAACCTAAGGCCAAGGGCCTCTCCCGGGTTAAAAGATGTGTCAAGAAACCCATGCTAGTTGAGTTTTGACTTAAGGCATCTGCAACCACATTAGCCTTGCCCTAATGATAAAGAATAGTCAAGTCATAATCCTTAAGCAACTCAAGCCAATGGTGCTACCACATATTAAGATTTCATTGGGTGAAGAAGTATTGAAGGATACGATGATCCAAGAAAATCTCACAACGGACTCCACACAAGTAGTGCCTCCATAATATCAAAGAAAACACAACCGCGCACAATTCCAGATCATGGGTAGGATAATTCCTCTCATGGGGCTTCAACTGACGAGATGCATACGCAATTACCTTGCCCTCATGTATCGACACAGCACCTAATCTAACACTTGAAGCATAAAAAAACACGATAAAGTTCATAACCTCCTTGGGCAAAGCCAAAATAGGAGTTAAAGTTAATAAATCCTTGAGCTATTAAAAACTCGCCTCACAAGCATCGAACCATTGAAAAGAAATCTTATGTTGAGTCAACTTGGTCAACATAGCTGCAATAGACGAGATACACATAACAAAATGTCGATAATAACCTACTAAACCAACAAAACTCTGAATCTTGGTAGACGAAGTAGGTCTAGCCCAATCATAAACCGCTGCAACCTTGGTTGGATCAACCATAATACCTTTCTTAGTCACCACATGACCCAAGAAAGAAACAAACTCCAACTAAAACTCGTACTTAGAGAACTTCATACACAACTTCTCATCCCTCAATCTCTAAAGCACAATCTGCAAATACTTTTCATGCTCAGCCTCACTCTTGAAATAAACCAAGATGTAATCTATAAATACAATAACAAAAGAGTTTAGATATAATTGAAACACCTATTTCATCAACTCCATGAATGCGTAGGGGCATTGGTCAACCCAAAGGACATAATCAAGAACTCATAATGACCATATCAGGTTTCGAAAAGCTATCTTTGGAATATCCAAATACCTAATCCTCAACTGGTGATAACTGGATATGAAATCAATCTTCAAAGACACCACAACACCCTGAAGCTAATCAAATAAATCATAAATGCGAGGAAGAGGATACTTATTCTTAACTGTCACCTTGTTCAACTGTCGATAATCAATAAACATAAAACATAGATCCATCCTTGTTCTTCACAAATAGGACTGGCGCACCCCAAGGAGATATACTAGGTTGGATAAATTCCTTATCCAATAACTCTTGTAACTGATCCTTCAATTCTTTTAACTCGGTTGGGACCATTTTATAAGGACAAATAGAAATGGGCTTTGTGCCCTACTCAACATCAATAGCAAAATAAATATCACGATCCATAGGCATACCAGGTGAATCCATAGAAAACACACTCATAAACTCATGAACAACACAAATAGAATCTAAGAAAGGAGGTGAAACAACACTAGTATCATGAATATGAGCCAAAAAAAGCTAAACATCCTTCTCAACCAATTGCCGAGCCTGAACATGAGATATGACCCTCTTGGGTCCCAAATGAAGCGCACCCATCCAAGCTATTCTTGGCACACCCGGTGAAGCTAAAGCCACAGTCTTAGCAAAATAATCTAAGACAGCATGATAAGAAGCCAACCAATTCATAACCAAAATAACATCAAAATCAACCATATCTAACACAAGAAAATCTACCTTAAGTCTCATGGACATAAAAAGTCACAACACAAGTTTGGTACACCCGATTCACCACTAAAGAATCACCTACTAGGTAGATACATAAATAGTCATGGCAAAAGGCTCTCTAACAGAATCAAAACATAAAGCAAAATACATAGGCGCATAGGAGAAAGTCAGCCCAGGATTAAATATCACAGAAGTAGGTCTGAAATAAATGGGGACAATACCTGTGAACACAGCATCTGAAGCCTCTGCCTCAGATCTGGCTAGTATAGCATAGCACTGGACATGACCACCAACTACCTAAGTAGCCCCATGACCTCTCCCAGAGATCCACTACCTCTGCTCCTCCCACCTCTAGTAGCACCCCTACCTCTCACTGCTAAAATAAAAGTAGCCCTAGTCATATAATAGGAGCAGTCCTTGGCCAAATAGATAACCTCACAACACATATAATAAGTCTTATGGATCGCGTCAATAAGGGAAGGAACCACTAGGCCCAAAGGGCCACCCTGCACTATTGAACTCAAAAATCCACCACTTGAACTCTGTAAGGCCGCCTGCACTATCCCACCCTAATAACTATGAGAACCTCTAAAATCTCTACCACGAAAAGACTGGCCTCTAAACTCACCAAAATGGTGCATCTTCTTGGCGCCACTCTAAGATACTCGAAGAATACCCTCTGTCATCTTGACATTATCTATAATACTCTGAAAAGATACCCTAAATTCAACCAACTGAGATGTAGCCATCTAAAGAAAGACATCTAGACCCTTTATAAACTTCTGAATCTTCTCGGGCTTGTAGAAATACTAGCATAGAAATATCTAAACAAGGCATAAAAGTATGTCTCATACTCTGTTACAGTCATCGAGACTCTGTTACAGTCATCGAGCCCTACTCCAGTTGGTCAAACTCATCATGCATCCAATCTCTCAAACTGTACGACGTAAATCTCTCTAAAAAAGCATTAGTAAACTGATCCAGGTCAACTCAGGAGCATCAAGAGGTTTACAACTAACAAATGATCTCCACTAATCTCTCTAGCATCTCTCAACTAATAAGTAGAATAAGCCACTCTATGTGACTCAAGAGAACCCAAGTTATGTAGCTTCTCACGATAATCAATCAAGAACTTGTAGGTATCCTCAACCACTGTACCACTAAATCTAGGAGGACCCAAACGAGTAAATTTTCAAACCTCTTCTAATCATCAAAAGACATCACAGTATTCGAAGCAAGAGGAGGCATAGTGAATTTAGCAGGCTGAGATCCCATCTGAAGAGGTAAAATTGGCAAAGATTGAACTCTCAGTCTCAAAATGCCATGCTCAAATATCGGTTCTGAAATAGGAATAGGACTCAAGGTCTGAGAAGTACCCAAAATAGAAGCAGGTGCAATAAGAGGATCCACACTCTGAATTGGAGGAACACCCGACATAACTAAAGAAGAACCCTCTAAACGGATTAGCAAATGCTCCAATAATCCCTCTAATACTGGGGCAGACGAACTCTGATGAACTGGAGTAGAGCCCACATCTCCAACCTGCTCAACACGAGGCTCGAGGGAGAGTCCCCTAGCACTCCTCCTAAATAAGGCTAAACCACAAGCCTGTTCCCTTCCTCAAGTCCATCCATGACTCAAGGCTCACCCTCTTGACTGAACTATTTCTCTAGAATTAGGCTATGCATCTCTGACCTTGCAGGATCTAGTCAACAATATCTTCACGAAAAGAGTGAAACATAACTCAGAACACAATATATAAAAGAACTTTGCATAGTAAAGATTAAAATAAGGAGAGTTTCCTAAAGACATCCTATAGTTTCTCGAAGATAGATACGGACGTCTATATATCGATTTACAAGACTCTATTAGACATCTTGTTCTTACACCATTGAGACCAATAAAACTTGGCTTCTCTGATACCAATTTTTCACGATCCAAAATTGATAGGTCATGATGGAACTTGTCGTAGCGAATTGTGATAAGTAAGCCTATCACACAAATCGATACATGAAGGGTAAAAAGACAGAAATAACCCTAAGGTAAGGATTCTATAACAAAGACAAAGCATACAAATATAGTAAATCCAAAAAGAACATAACAATGCAGCCATAACTCCCAAAATAAGATGTCAACGGTATAAGAATGTATCTAGTACAACTCGAATTCAAAGAAATACATAAGATATCCAAATACAAGAAAAGATCTGTCTCTGAAATGAAAGTAAGACATAGTCTAGAAAGAAAGGTAGCATAAGACATCTGGATACCTGAAAATCATCAACTACCTTGAAAGCTCTAACAATCGCTCAAATCAAGCAACGTGGGGTACACCCGAACCTGAATCAACACCAAAAGACTACAGTAGGAGTGAGTACAGACCACTTGTACTCAGTAGATATCATAGGTTGATCGAGTAAAGTAGAAACTAAGGCACATAAAATACACACTAAGGATACGTCACCAACAATCAGAAAATATCCCACAATGGTAGCCCACACTGCTTGTACTAACAATTTTGATATATATATATATATATATCTTGGATTCCATGGGTGAAAAAGGGCCCATGGATAAACATTTAACATATCTTACTTGAAGAATTCGTGAAGTTCTTAGTAGGTTTCTTGAGAATTAACCTTGAATGTTGAAGAGATAGGGTTTGTTCTTGGGAAGAAATGCTTTCAATTGGGGAAATTTTGAGAATAAAATAGTAACTTATGATTTTGGGACCCTAAATCCCGTGTTTTAGATCAGTTGGGTGAAGGGAAAGGACTAAAATGCCCTTGAAGAAATGTGACTAAAAGCTGAAAATATGTGGGGCACGATGGAGCGTGCATCGCGGGCTTCAGTCTATCGGTATGGATCACGCGCCGCGGGCCCTGTCGTGGGCTCCCCTCAAGGGTGAAATGGAGGGCGCATCGCGAGCTAATCGCGCGCTGCCTCTGTTTTGGACGTCCAAACTCGTCCTTACGCTGGTTCAAAATTTTTGAAACTCACTCGGAATGTACTATTGACTTCCCCGAGCATGAATCAACTTAAAACTTAATTTTTTGATTTCGTGAAGATAAAAAATTAATCAATCAAAGTTAAGGGATTTAGAAATGACTAAGTCTTAACACTTAGTGAAATATTCTAAGTCTTTGACCCCTATAACATGCAAGAGTGAGCTAAAACGAGTTAGGATTACAGGGTCTTACAGTTTACTTCACACTTTTGAAAGACTTTTCAGGATGAGTTGGGTACTCAGATCTTTGCATGACGTTTCACCCCTAAGATGATGGTCAGTCAGAGCTGACTATTCAGGTTTTGGAGGATATGCTCCACACCTATGTATTGGATTTTGGTGGCCAGTGAAAACATCATTTGGCTTTAGTAAAGTTTGCATATAATAACAGCTATCATTCCAGTATTAATATTGCTCCTTTTGAGGCATTGTATGGTAGGTGTTGTCACTCGCTAGTAGGTTGGTTTGATGTTTCTGTGATTAGACCTCGAGGTACACACTTTCTTCGTAAGTCTTTGAATATAGTACATATCATTCAGGAGAGACTTAAAACAACTCAGAGTAGGTAGAAGTGCTATGCAGATCGTAGGCTTTGCGCCTTGAGATTTGGTGTTAGTGATCATATTTTTCTTTAAGTTTCATCCATGAAGGGTGTGATGAAGTTTGGAAAGAGGGGCAAGCTTAGCCCCAGGTATATTGTTCCATTTGAGATTCTTCGGACCGTTGGTAATCTGGCCTAATACTTCAATTGGTATTTTTTCACAAAAAAACATATGAGTTGGCTTTGCCCCTAGATTTGTCGGCTGTTCATTCAGTTTTTCATGTTTTTATGCTTTGCCGTTACATTCCTGATGAGTCTCGTGTCATCCTTTGGGAGTAGGTTTAGTTAGATGAGCGGTTTTATTTCATTGAGGAGCCGATCCTATTTTGGCTAGGGATGTTAGACAGTTGCACTCTAGAGTTATCCTTGTGGTTAAGGTTTAGAAGCGACATTGACTGGTAGATGAGGCTACGTAGGAGGTTGAGTCTGATATGTGTAGTTTTTATACCCAGTTTTTCATTAATTCTGGTATTTCTTTGCCTTAGTTTGAGGATGAACTAGATTTTTAGTGGTGGATGATGTAACAACATAAAAATTTGATGAAATATGTGAAATATGTGTTTTTGTATGATTTGAATATTTTACCTCTCTCCATAGTTGCATTGTGATATTTCTGGAGTGTAGGAGTGATTGACATAATTTTTGATGTATTTTGGCACCATTTGTGCGATATTATGATTTTTGAAGGCTTCAAGAGCCTTATTTTGGAATTTTATGCTCTCTTTTGATTCGTGCAACAGATGACTAACGAACTACGCCAACAGATCCGGAACATTGATTTTAGGATGGTAACATGTTTGGTGTAGTTTCATGGCTTTTAAATCTCATTTCGATCCTCAATTTAAAAAATTATGATTTCAGATTTTTGGGGTCAACTTTGTGAAAACAATATTTTCTCAAAATTCTGATGTTGCCATTGACTCCGGAGCATCAAATTTAGTGTGGTTACATAATTCGTTTGCGTATATCAGACTCCAAACAAATCTCAAGCACCCTTTCGAAGTCCGTTTTGGGACTTAAAAATCTGGTGCACCAGGTTGCTGGTGCAACCTGAAAAATAAAGGTAAATCTCAGTTGGGGGCCGATTTATGCTTTAAATGGCTGGTAATTCGAGCTGAGTATAAATAGCCCCTTTTGCTCGATTTTTCTCATTCTTTCACCTTACCTCTTGAGAGTTAAACCCTAAAATAGTGTGAGAGCTTAAAAGTGAAGCTTGTGGGTGCTTGGAAGCTAGATTAACATCTATTTCTTGATTCTCTTATGAATTTAAGGTGAGATTTCATCCCTTTCTTACTTTAATTCTTGATTTAAAGGGCAGCCCGGTGCACTAAAGCTACTGCTATGCGCGGTGTCCGGGGAAGAGCCTCACCACAAGGGTGTATCGTACGCAGCCTTACCTTGTATTTCTGCAAGAGGCCATTTCCAAGGCTTGAACCCATGACCTCCTGGTCACATGGCAGCAACTTTACCAGTTACTCTCCAAGGCTCCCCTTTAATTCTTGATTTAATTGTTCAAAATCCCTAAAATCTTATTACTTGATTTATTCTCAAATTTCACTCTTTTTCACTTGAATAATGTTCCTAATCCTATAATTACTAGTTTTTCATCAATTTAACCTTCAAAACAACTTCGATTCTTGATTTTAACATGGATTTCAAAGGTTTTACTCGAAAAAGCTCAAAAATGGTTTTTCTTTGATTTGAACCTTGTTTTTGACTCGATTTGACTTGAATTTTTAGCTGTAGTTCCTAAAAGTATGGGAAACACATTTTTGAAGTAAAGTTATGATTTTGCCCTTTTTTTTCAAAAATCCATTTTGGGGTCCATTTTGATCCCAAATTAAAAGTGGTCAATATGGGTATCATTGGCTTTGTTTTGAAGCATAAATTTTATATTTCTTGATTTTAGTTGATTTTGAAATTGTCCATGAGAAGTAGGGCTTTGTATTTGAAGTGTAACAGACCAGTTTTGGCATTCGAGGTAGGTTTTGACTAAACTCTTTAGATTGGGATGGGCAATTAATTTGTATTTCAAATGCATATTATGGGTGAGAACTAATCATAAAATATGGTTATCTATATGTTGTACCCGTGTGGGGGCCTACATGTGATATAATTGTTAAACATGTGATATCATGTGATATCTATGACCGTGCGGGGTCTTATGTAATGTTGATAACCTGTAATACATGCGAATAATTGTATGATGTTGTTAGGGTTTCCTATTGTTGTGCCTTTTGCATATTGTGATATATTCATACTTTGTGGACATATTAATCATGTGAAAAATTCATGAATAGAGGAAATAGTAAATGAATATTAGCTCACGTAGTTGTGGAATGTAACATTGTGGTTGGATGTGGAAATACATCATATGGATTTGTTGTGGAAATAAGCCATGTAGATTGATTGTGGAAATACTCATTTTGAATGGTTATGAATATTGGATCACCATTCTCATGTAATCCATCATACGTATCATTTCACTTGTTTATTTTATTGCTTTAAATTTACTTGTTGCCATGCATGTGTACTTGATTTGTGTCTTATGTTATGTATGTGCTTGGAAACAATGGAAATATTGAATACAATAAAAATATTGAAAACACTGAAAATACTGGAAATACAAAAAACCTGAAAAATACTGAAGCTTGGTATTAGATATTGCATATTCTTCTTCTCCTTCTTAGAATTATACCGGAGAAGACGCGATGAAGTGTGTTAACCTCAAGGATTTATGCCACCTCAAGGCTGATGAAGTGTGTTAACCTCAAGGATTTATGCCACCTCAAGGCTGTTCTGTTACTTATACTTGAATCTCCTGTATATTCATGTTCTTCTCTGTTTATACTTACATGTGATATAATGTATACTTGTGTTTTACTTGCTGTATTGTTATTGTATTTGTGTTGTATATGTTACAACTGTTAGTGCAAGCGGTGTGGGCTACCGTTGTGGGACATTTTCAGATTACAAGTGATGTGTCTTTAATGTGTATTTTTTGTACCTTATTTTCTACTTTGCTCGATCGGTCTATGCTATCTACTGAGTATAAGTGCATCGCACTCACTGCTACTTTACCTTCTGGTGCAGATTCAGGTTCGAATGCACCCCACGTTACTTGACTCGGACGATTGTTGGAAGTGCATCGCACTCACTGCTACTTTACCTTCTGGTGCAGATTCAGGTTCGAATGCACCCCACGTTACTTGACTCGGACGATTGTTGGAGCTTTCAAGGTAGTTGATGATTTTCAGGCATCCGGATGTCTTGTGCTACCTTTCTTTATAGACTATGTCTTGCTTTTATTTCAGAGACAGAGTTTCTCTTGTATTTGTATATCTATCTATTTCCTTGGATTCGAGTTGTACTAGATACGTTCTTATGCTGTTGACAACTGGTTTTGAGAGTTATGACTACATTGTTATGTTCTTTCCGCATTTACTATACTTGTATGGTTTGACTTCGTTCTAGAAGCCTTACCTTGGGGTTATTTCTATCTTTTTACCCTTCGTGTATCAGTTTGTGTGATAGGATTACTTGTCAAGGTTCGACGCGACAAGTGCCATCATGACTCATAGATTTTGGATCGTGTCAGTTACACATGGTAACTGTAAAAAGACGGTAGTGGCTTGGTCGCACTGAAAATATTGCTATTTTTGCTATAATACTTGATTTTATAAAAGTGTTGCTATTTAGTTTAGTTATGGGCTTAAGTTTGTTACTTCTTATATTTTTTTTCCTTCACTTATTCTTCCTTTTTTCCAATTTCTTTCGCTTATCATAGTACAACAATAAATGACAAAAATTATTCATAGAAAAAAATAAACAAATTTGATTATCATAAACTTCAAATAGATTTTTATAGACTTGAATTTTTGTAGATGAAGTCCGTTTCTCTAATGACTAACAACCTATTTGGAAGGTTGTTACCTATTGCATTATTGCTGCTTTAAATATTTATTTATTTTGATTGCTATTTAGATTTCATTAATAGTATTGTTTAATTCATTATTATGTAAAGATGAAATATCTCATTCTATGATTGTGTTGTAGGCTATCAGCCTATGTAAAACTTGTCAATTCACGATGAATCCTCATAATGTAGTGTTTGCATTGAGGTATAGTTAATATTATTGTTATTGTCACATAAATTTGATAGGGATAGGCTAGCTAAAAGAGTAAAATACATCCTATCGAAATGTTCTTCAATGCAAAGATTTAAAATGGACCACTAAGAGATCAAAATGCTTCCTAACAAGACATTTTTCATTACCTGGATTGAAAATGGGAAATTTTAAATCACTAATTAAATGATTACATCTCTCTCTAACGAGGCATTCTTTATTAATTTGAAATCACTAAAATGATTACAATGCTCCATAACGAGACATTCTTTATTACCAAGATTGAAAATGAGAAATGTTGAATCACTAAAAGATCAATATGCTACTTTAAGACCTTCTTCAATGTCAAGATCCAAAATGAGAAATTTTTATTCACTAAAAAATAAAGAATCCTCCTTGAGTAGACATTTTTCAATACAGAAATCGAAGATTAGAAATTTCGATCACTAAAATATTAAGACACTCTCTAAAGAGACATTCTCCAATACTAAGATACGAATTGAGAAATCTCAATCATCTAACTACACTCATTTATCTACATTTCAACTGCAAAATCCAAATATTATCACTTGAACAAAGTCGTTAAACTACAAATGACGACCTCTTGAGTGGTCGTTTCAATAAAATTAGTAGCATAAAATCAAAATTTTAGTAAGAGGACATAAATATATACAAATACATATAAAATAATACTGTAATTATTTAGAGTTGCCATTTTTTCTTCTTGCATATTACTTGTTTCTAGTGTAGTATTATTCGAAAACACAACCTTTAACTTCAAATAGTAATATTATTATTTATAAAAGCACGCATTAATTTTACTTAATAAGATATTAGCCATTTTTGCAATGCATCAACTTGAATGTTGTTGTAAAACTTTTATTTATTAATATGAAGTTTGAGTTATTTTAAGTGAAGTTGAAATTATAAAATTCACTACTAAAATTTATTGAGGCCTCAGGACCTAAAACAAATGCTTTAGTAGTCACTCTTGAGCATGCTCTTCAAACATGGTAGTAATATAATTTCCCTTTCTGGATTGTATATACTAATGGATAAATATCGAGTGATGTCAGGGCATACAGAGAGACAAATTATACAAGTTTGAGGATTGGCCTTTTGAACTAAGTTTGTCTTGAACTTTTGTATTGCAATATAGGTATCACTGGATCCATATTCACATATAGAACATATTTTTAATATATTAGGAGTGTTTTGAGATCATTTAGAGGGGAAAAGCTTTTTTGTATCTATTTGTGGCTTATATTTTGGATCGAGATAGATTATAACTTACTCTTTTTTAGACATAAATTGAAATAGGGATTTTTCATTTAAAACATGCTATTGGATGTGATTTTAAAGGGTGTTTGCATGTGAATTATCAATTCCTTCATTTTGAATATCTTTTAGCAGTTGCAAAAGTTAGAACTCGTCTATAGTTTAACTTGATTAGCAAAAGAAGTAGAAACTAAGTAAAGTAATTAACAACTGTGATTTGAGGCTATCAATCCTCATCTAATGACTTGAGACATTCAACCCAATCAAAAGCCAAAGTATTTTGAGACTTTATTGTTTAGTCCCTAGTCCTTTATCCCAGAGTGATTTGGAATCTTCTGCCTCCAAAGGAGGACCTAGTAATTCAATATTTTACTTGAACTGATTTTTTGGAAATCTTTGAGGTTTGATTTGGAGTTGGGGTTCTTTAAGATTTCTGATACTTGATTTTGGATCAGGGCACCTTGGATCCTTCGTAATTTCCATTAGTAAGTGGGGGTAGGGGTGTGCAAAAACCGAACCGACCGATAAACCGAACAGATAAAAATGTTATTGATTTATTGTTATTTGGTTATTGGGTTAACGGTTTGTTAATATTTTTATTAAAAAAAATTATTGGTTTATTGGTTCGTTTCGATTTTTTCTTATTGGGTTATTGACTTATTATATATTTCTCTTAATTTCTCTTTAATTGCTACCAATTAACAAACCTATTATTTCAATTAATAAACTATTAATTTCTCCTAACAACATTTAGTTCAAACTTGAAGATTCTTATAAATTAAAACACATTATGTAGGATTTTTTGTTGCAACTAAGATTCTATTTTTTTTTTCATGTCAATTTCTACTATTTCTATTTTATGAGTATTTTCTTATCGGTTAAACCGAAAACCGAACCGTTAAGGATTAAAAATTGATAAATCGACAATCGATAAAAAATATCTTATTGGTTTGGTTATTGATTTAGCATATTTAAAAACCGAAAACCGATAAACTAAATCGATAATATATAAAACTAAACCGAACCGAACCGACCGATGCACACCCCTAAGTGGGGGTGGGGATGGGGGTGGGTGTGGGGGGTGGAGGGGCTTCACAACTTCTAATATATAGAGTTTAGGGTTCCTCACTATCGTCACAAATTTTGAAACAATGCCTCTATCGAGCAAGCCAAAACATATGTAATATTATTTTTTGTAAAATGCATTCTTTCTTTTTATATGAACATCTTTACAAGAAATTTTATTTAATAAGATTACAAAGATAGTCAGATCTCAATAATTTACTTAATATGACAAATTCTTTAATTAAGGTATTTTATAACTTGGGCCATTTAGCTTAAGCCCAATTATTTTTTTCTTATAGCATTTGTTTTATTTATTGAAGAATTTAATTATTTTCTTCAAATACAAATTCAGTTGTGATTTTGTAAATCAGATTCATTATAGATTCAAAGGCGGGATTTTCTAGGCGAGATACTCAAATTCTTCTATAGAAAGAGTGTGTTATTTTTTTTTTTTGAATTTCAAGAACCTTTTTTTCTTGTCATTTTTCAGGTGAAATTCTTTGTGTTTTTGCTGTTGGGTGTCCCAATAAAGTACAAATAGCATCATCTTGGGCATGCTTAGGAGAGTTTCAATCAAATTAGTAGCCTAAAATTAAATTTTAATAAGAGACTTAAATATCTACATATACATATAAAAATCATAATGTAATTATTTAGAGTTGTCTTTTTCTTCTTTATTACTTGTTTCTAGTGTAATATTTTATTAAAACACAAAATTTTTTAACTTCACATAGTAATATTATTATTTATAAAAGCAAGAATTGATTCTAGTTAATAAGATATTAGTCATTTGTTTGCAATATATTAACTTGGATGTTATTATAAATTTTTTTATTTATTAATATAAAATTTTACTTGTTTAATTCAAAGTTGTAAAATATTTCGGTAAAAAGTAAAACATTTTTTCTTTCTTCACACACACATATATATATACACACACACATACACACACTAGTTTCACGAGACCCATGCTAAGCCCGGACCCAAACTCAAAGTATAAAAAATAATAATTTAAATTTAAAACTATAATTAGTATTATATATATTTTTTACTTTATATTCAGTATAATCTAATGATATGTTAAACAAGTCTTGTTGATAAGTTTACATAACTATTAAAGTTGTTAGTCACATAATTGGATAATTTTAAATAAAATATTATTTGCGAGGAAGAAAGTATTTGTAGTGAATTAGAATATATCAAAGCCTACAAGTAACTCAATATTTTATATAATGACATGGTTTAAGATATTTAATAATACGCTTCGATGAAAATCATAAATAGAAAAATATTGATAGTTTTATAATTTGCTTGTATGTAATTTCTTAGTTACAGCTAAAATATATTTATTTTGATATTTATTGAGTTTTAACTTTGCCCATAATTTTAGTAACAATAGTTTTTGCAAAATAAATTTCTTTTTATCGATAGAATCATCTAAAACAAAATCAATGATTTCAAGTTTATAGTATAATAATTAGAAAAAAGAGTGCCAAAAATACCTATACTTTGACAAAATTTGCTTTAATACACCTAAATTTTGAGGGGATCTATGCCTCCCCCCGGATAATTTTTTTACCGTATTTAACTGATATATATATTTGTACACTTGGACTGCTTATTCATGAAACGACTCGAATCAGGGCCTTGTCATAATAGGCATCCTAAGTCCAATCAGGACTAGGGACCACCCACGTTACCCAACGTGACTATCCAAACGCATACCCTGAGTTGGAGGAATTCTGGACATATAACAAGATAGCGTAAATGTTCCAATCCAGACTCTGGGATAGGTCCATAACAGTGACCAACCCAAGAAAGTCCACCCATCAAGTACCCAACCAATAACCATACCAAATCCAACATAATAACCATGTTTCAGTCCATAATATAACATAAAAATATGGAACAATCATAAATTCAGTCAAACAGTATCAACCTTAATACCAATGCCAATACTAAGGCTAAAAAACCACTACCGACACCGCCCATTCCAACCCATAGTAGTTCCACAAATCCTCTATCCAAAAGAAAAATAATATGCGGTTGGGACATGCCCCTAACCATAGGCAAAAATAATATCCATAAAATAATCAAAGTATGTAAAGACATCCATGATATGAAATGGAGCCTTCTGGAGTATGGAAGCTCACCGCTTAAATCCAACAACTGATCCCGAATCCGATGACTAAGCCGGAGGAGTAGAATGAACGGTTCCTGCATCGCGTGGGGATACAGACGCCCGAAGACGAGTTAGCGGGTGAACGCTAGCAAGTACTCAGGATAGAGATAAAATAATGGCAATCTTTAAAACCAAGTAAACCAACCATATGCATTCACAATCATACACACATATACATACATACATACATATATATATATATACATATATACATATATACATACATACACACACACACACACACATATATATATATATATATATTAGCATGCCTTTAAAATCATTAGCCTGGGTATGTGTAGCTTAACCATCATAATCTACCCACGAGCTATGTGGGTCTAGTGTAAACCCCTGAACGGGCCCCGATACGTGTAGCCACACGAACCAGAAATACCTAGGAGTAGGGGATTCCCTAGTACCCTTCGCTCTCCATGATACATATGTACAAGTGTACTTTGGGGATTCCCGTGTACCCTGTAAGTATCATTTATGGTCGCCATGACCAAACCTCATATCGACAAACATGAGTTTCCAGTGTCCGTCCATTGGACTCACACCTTCACAGTTAGCTATCGCACCCCACCATTATTGCCCAATTAAAACCATTACCATACAACTAAACCACCAATCCATTTATTATTAACCAAGGCTATAAGTAGTGGTATCATCATATTGACTATAGCTTGCATGCAACCCATCCTTTTTAAGAAGAAGGGATTTCCATGTACCCATGGTTACATTATTAAGCTGACTTGGAGGAATTCTATGTACCCACAAGTATAGTGCATTACTTAGTTTGCTTGGGGGATTCCCTTGTACCCCACAAGGCTTTCAATTAAACCAACCATGACCACCAAGACCTTATCATTTAACCATTTCAAACCATTTAAACCATTTAGGGTTCCATTACCAAGCTATAACATGCAATAGTTCCATTAAAAGTTCAACAATGTAGTAAACACATTCTCATAGGTATTTTATCAAAAACATTGAGGTCATAGTGTTCCCAAAACCAAAATCAAGTACCAATTACCTATTCCCATGTAACCAAATGTCCAGAACACCATTAAAATATGTAAATCCATAATTAAAATATGGGAAAACCATAACTAAGCATTTATAACAAAAACCTTCAATATATATTTGAAAACCCAAAACCACACAGTATTTATGCCATGAAACAATTCCTAAAACATGCCTTTAGTTGGAACTAACAATGAGGGAGGAGTAACTTGCCTTAGATTGAGAAGAAGATGAGAAGAAATCACCCCTATGAGCCTTAATTGACCACTTTGAAGGAAACCCTAACTCTTGCTTACCCCAAGATCCTTGAACGATTTTGAGAGAGTTTAGAGTGTTTGATTGGCTGCAAATAGGTTAGTAAATCCCCAAGAAGTTGTTTTAAGCCGTGGGGTCCCAAGGAGTTATAAAGGGAAATATCCAGAATACCCCCAACTTAAACTGTATTAATTTCTCACCGAAGGGTACGACTCCACCATACCATCCGTACCCTATCATATAGTGGTACCCATTACTCATACCCTAGGCATCCCATGGACCCCCAACACTGTTAAACATACAACCGCTAAGCCCCAATTATATTCAAGGGTATGACCAGTACCCTTAACCCGTACCTATATTAGAGGTAAGAGGGGTTGACACTATCCAAAATATGAGTTAAATAGTATGACTCGTACCCCATCTTACGACCCATGGTGAGCCACTCGTACTTAGATCCAAGTTACTTTACTAAATTTTGGATTAAGTGAAGAAAAACCCAACCATACGACCCGTCACCCACCATACGACTCATACCCACCTAAGTCGGACCCATTCCAGAAACTTAACCATCCAACACTGCCCAACACTTGACAACATACGACTAGACCATACTACCCATACCCTACCATACAATTAGTACCCCAACTTATATGATGTCCAGAAGATTAAAACCCAAGAAAATTTCTAAGGACCACAACCTAGGGTGTTTGAGTCTCCCCAACTAGGATCATTTATCCTTGAATGACGGACAAAGTAGTAAAAGTATGAGTCACACCCCAACATACCAATTCCAACCTTTAACTAAGTTAGAAAACAAAGATGTAAGGAAATAAACCTTTCTTTAACAAAGTTTGAAAAAAAAGATGTGATCAAGAACACATACCTTCCGCATGAATATCCAAAGAAAAGAACAGATGCGGATACTTGGACTTCCCACGTAGCTTCTTCCACCTTGTGGTTCTGCTATAGAACCTTAACCGAAGATATATCCTTGGTCCGCAATAGACGAACCTATCGATCCAAGATCTCAACTAGAACCTCTTCATAAGATAGAGAATTCGAGATACCTAATCCTTGTAAAGAAACAACCTATGAAGGATCACCTATACACTTTCTCAACATAGAGACATGAAAAATCGAATTAATAGATCTCTAACTAGAAAGTAACTCCAATTAATACGCAACATTACCAACACTCCTCAAAACCATATAAGGACTACCATATCGGGGATTGAGCTTCTCCTTTTTCCCAAACTGCATTACTCTCTTCATGGGAGACACTTTTAGGAATATCCTATCCCCAACCTCAAACTCCAATCCCTATGACTTATATCTGCATAGGACTTTTGGCAACTTTGGGCAGCCTTAAGCCTATCTCAAATAACCTTTACCTTCTCCATAGTCTGATAGACCAAAAATGGACCAAACATATTCATCTCACCAAGCTCAAACCATCCAATAGGAGATGTACACCTTCAACCATACAATGCCTCAAAAGGGGCCATTCCAATGGTAGAATGGTAGTTATTGTTGTAAGAAAACTCTACAAGAGGTAAATGATCAGCCCAATTAACACCATAATCAATCACACATGCACAAAGCATTTCTTCTAATGTCTGAATAATCCTTTCTGCTTGCCTATCCATCTCCAGGTGGAAAGCAGTACTCAGACTAACCTTAGTACCCAACCCCTTCTGAAACTACTGTAAAAAGTTAGATGAAAACTGCATACCATGATCAGAGATAACCAAAATAGGTACCCCGTGTAGCTTCACTTATATAATCCTCAGCCAAAAAGTTAGTCCTCATTGGAAAAAAGTAAGCCGACTTTGTCATCCTATCCATGATGACCTATACCTAATCAAATTAGTTCTAAGATTGAGGAAGATCCGTAATGAAATCCATGTTGATCACTTCCCATTTCCATTCAAGAAATTTAATCTATAGATATAAATCTCTAGTTCTCATGTGCTCAACTTTCACCTATTGACACACAAAATATTTGGCTATAAAATCAGCCATATCTGTCTTCATACCATTCTACTAATATATCTCTTTCATATCATGGTACATTTTCATCGAATTGGGATGCATAATGTAGCGCAATTCATGCACCTCAACCAATACCCTTTCTCGCAAACCATCGACGTCAGGAACACATAACCTTCTTTGATACCAAAAGGCACCATCACCACTGATCTTAAATACCATTACTTTTTGCCCACCTACATCACCCTTGATTTTCATCAAGACAGGATCCAACATTTGCTTCTCATTGATCTCTGCACTAAGAGATGACTGATCCACTTCCTATACCAATATACCACCATTCTCAAAGTCCAAAAAGCAAAACCCAAGATTAGCCAAGCGGTGAATATCCTTCACCAACTCCCGCTTCTCCTTTTCCACATGATCTAAACTCCCTATGGACAACTTGCTAAGTTCATCAACAATAATATTAACTTTACCTGGATGGTAGTGAGGACTGATGTCATAGTCCTTGAGAAGCTCATTCTATCTCCTCTGCCTGAGGTTAAGCTCTTTTTGAGTAAACACATACAATAGTCTCTTATGATCAGAAAAGATGTCCACATGCACTCCATACAAATAGTGCTGCCAGATCTTCAAAGCAAACACCACTGCTAAAAGCTCCAAATTATGAGTAGGATAGTTCCTTTCATGTACCTTCAACTGCCTAGAAACATAGGCAATCACCTTACCATACTGCATCAGAAAGCAACTAAGTCCCACTTGGGATACTTCACAGTAAACCATAAAACCCTCTTTATCTTCAGGCAAAGTCAAAACCGAATCCAAAATTAGCTTATCCTTCATCATCTTGAAACTACCCTCACAAGCATCCGACCAAGTGAACTTTACCTTTTTCTAAGTCAACTTAGTCAATGGGGAAGCTATTTTCAAAAAACTCTCCATAAACCTCCTATAGTACCTGACCAAACCCAAAAAGCTTCGAATGTTAGTTGGAGTCGTGGGTTTAGGCTACTTCTTAACCATCACCACCTTTTGTGGATCCACCATGATCCCCTCACTAGAATTAATATGACCCAAAAAAGTAACAACATTCAACCAGATTTCATATTTTGAGAATTTGGCATACAACTACTACTCTTTCAAGATGTACAACACCATACGAAGGTGATTAATATGGTTTACCTCATTCTTAGAGTACACCAGGATGTCATCTATTAACACAATGATAAATAGGTCCAGAAACTGATGGAAGACCCTATTTATCAAATCTATAAATGTAGCCAGAGCATTGGTCAACCCAAATGACATAACCAGAAACTCAAAGTGCCCATACCGAGTACGAAAAGCCGTCTTAGGGATATTAACCTCCCTAATCTTAAGCTGATGATGCCCAGCCCAAAGATCTATCTTTAAAAAGAATTTGGCACCCTGCAACTGATCAAATAAGTCATCTATCCGTGGATAAAGATACTTGTTCTTAACTGTTACCTTATTTAACTGCCTATAGTCAATACACATTCGAAGGATACCATCCTTCTTAAGCACGAATAACACTGGTGTACCACATGGGGATAAACTAGGACGGATGAAACCCTTATCCAAAAGCATCCTTAAGTTACTCCTTGAGTTCTTTCAACTCAGTTGGAGCCATTCTATAAGGAGGAATAAATATTAGATGAGTGTATAGAACCAAATAAATCCCAAACTCAATCTCTCTATCCGAAGAAACACCAGGAAGATCATCCAAAAATACCTCAGGGAACTCATTCACAACCAAAATCGAATGCAAACAATGACTTTCTGAGTTAGAGTCTTTAACCCGAACCAAATTATAGAGACATCCTTTAGAGATTAATATTTGAGCCCTTAGATATGATACAAACTTCCATTTTGGAGTTAAGAAACACCCTTCTATTTAATAACTAGCTCACCAGAGAACCTAAAGACAACCTTATGGGTCCGACAATCTAAGGACACGTAGTATGAATTTAACCAATCCATACCCAGAATAATATCAAAACCTACCATATCTAATTTGAACAAATCCACTAAAGTCTCCTTACTACCAATAGATACCTTACACCCCCTATAGACACTTTTAGAAACCACAAAGTCACCTATCGGGGTAGAAATAGAAAGGGGATCCAAAATAACCTAGAGATCAAAACCAAAATACATAGCCACGAATGGGGTCAAATAAGAAAGAGTGGACCCCACATCAACCAAACAATACATGTTATGAGAAAAGAGTTGTAACATACCAGTCATGACATCATGCAATTCCTCAGACTCCTGTTAGGTAGCCAGAGTATATAACCTATTACGGCCTATACCAGCACCAAAACCAGAAATAGATACAAAAGTAGCACCCAGAACCTTATTCGCTTGATCTTGGGCATATTTATACATTCAAATACCATTATTTACCTATATTTGGACTTTTTTTGAGAATAAAATATGTGTTAATTATATTTTATTTAAGCTAAATTGTGTTTCATGACTAACCGATGTGATTAGAGATACAAGTTAAATTTCCAAGGTATTCAGACAAAAATTAGACACATATCATGAAGCAATTATTTATTAATGGTATGGAATTAATCATGATGATGAAAAAGACCATTTTTATCGAGTCTAAGAATATGTGTAGATGAATGAAAATAAGAGTAAAAGGAAGCAGCTGAAAAAGAATGATTTTATAAGTTTTAATTAAACATTTGGTATGAAATTCCAGTGATGCGATGCTAACTCAACGCGTTGCGTCGGTCAGTAAATCTTGTGCCTTAGCCAACATTTCAGAAGGAACTTCCAGAACATTGATGCGAAGTCGACGCGTCACGTCCATCCTTGAGTTTTGGGACTTAGTCAAAATTTTAGAGGGAAATTCCAGTGACACGACGCGATGTCAGTGCATCGCATCGTGTGTATGATGAGAGACTTCGGTGGATTTTGAAAGCATAATTCTAGTAGCTCGATGCTAAGTCAAAATGATGCATTGGCTTTATCAACGCGATTAGTGACGCATCGCATCAGTAGTCCAGATTTGGTGAAATTTTCCCAAGTATAAAAGGAATACCTGAGCATAATTCCAAACACTTTTTGCAATCATAACAACGGTAGAAAAGCATAAAATTCTCTCTTTTAGGGTTGTTATTATTTTTTTTAAACTTCTTGACTGCAAGATTAATTTTGGGTATGATGAATTACTTATTTTTGATGTTTAATTAAAACAGGAGTGGCTAAATACCCTTGTTCTGGGATTGAGGCCAAGAATATGATTACACTTTGATATTTTTAATCGTAGTTTCTTTTTGGATTATCATCTGGGTTGTTCTTAATTTCTTGAGCTTACTATTTTGATGAGTGGCCACCATTAGGATAAATCTATATTTCTATGTGAATCCAAGAGGAGAATCATAGGATAGAATAAAGAAATTCAGGAGCAACGTTCTTATCCTTGTATGAAATAAGGGGTTTGAATTAGTATCTAGGATAGGAATATAACTAGAAGCCTTGCTTGGTTCAATTACAAGAAGATAACTTTATGAATCTAGAAGAATAGTTGTATCTCTGCAATATTCAATAGATAAAAGATTTGAGGTCGGGATACCAAGATCGTAGTATAAACTTTGCAAACCAACAACCCGATAAGCAATTAGATTGCGAAAAGAATAAAGATTGGTATGATTGTTCAAAATACCTCAACCCTAGAATTCTTATCATTACTGTTTACAACCGTTGCTTGCTTTGCTCTAGTCACAAACTATTATTTCTTATTTATTAATTTATATTCTTATTTTTAAATTCTCAATCATCTTGATAGTTTACAACACTTAATATCTCATTGTCTCAAACTAAAAGTTGGGTAAGTTTCTAGTTGTTACTCCTCATAGGAACAATATCTGATTGTCTAAGTCACTATATTACTTGTACGATCGTGTGCACTTGCGTGTGCGTTTGAGTTGCAGCAAGTTCTTGGTGCCATTGCGGGTGACTAATATAATTAGTAAATTGCTAAAATTTTTAGTTGTTGATAATAAGTTTAAGTGTCAACGACTTGATTTTAGCGGTTGAATTTTTGCAGAATTAGCTGAATACAGGATTGGCGAGAGATAAAAGTTGGTAGAGCCTTTTTAAGAACCAGAACTGATATTTCAACAGAGGTGAAAAGCGCAATATCCCAATCAACAGGATCAAATGTCTCATCAAGTTGATCCAAATAACCTTATCGATCCAAATACCAAAATTGTTCCAGCTCCGGTTATCCTAGCTGTTCCTACTCAACTAGCTACTAGACCTATTCTTTAGGTGGCAATCCTACTCATGAACCATGTCATGAATAGTATTCGCAAGCCCAAACTAGGTAGTCGATTTAAATTGAAGCAGAATATAGTGAAATTATTGAATTCAGCAGGGTAGTTCTATGGCCTTTTACATGAAGATCCGCAACATCACATACAGACCTTCCTGGAAATAAACAATACTTACATTCTGGAAGGGGTAAATTCTGATTATCTTAGGTTGACAATCTTCCATTTTTCTTTAATCGGGGAAGTAAATAGGTGGTTACATACTGAGCCACCACTCTCCATCACTTCATAGGAAGATCTAACTCGGAAGACTGTGCGTTTGAGAAGTGAGATTCTGAGTTTCAGATAGAAAGAAGGAGAGAATCTCTACCAAGCTTAGGAGAGATTTAAGGGTATGCTCTAAAATTTCCCTCACCATCATCAGTCCAATGATGTTTTTGTTCATATTTTCATTAAGGGATTGGAGCCAAATACAAAAATTCTCTGGGATTCAGCTGCAGGTGGGCAGACTCTTAAAAAAACTTATGAAGAATTATACATACTGTTGAATCAGAATTCATAATGGAATCTTGATTAGCATTCTGATTTAAGGAGTGGTCCTAGAAATATTGTAGAGGTATTAGAGGTAGACAAATTTACTACATTACAAGCACAGATCACAACAATGCAAAATCATATGATGACTCAGCTTAATAACATAAAGTTGGGGGTTCTACAAGCAGCAGTTATAACAAATATAGTCCAACAAGCAAATTCTTAGTGTGAGGTTTGTGGAAGTAGTGAGCATACAACAAATGCTTGTATAGATAATCCAGATTCTATCAACTATGTGGGGAATGCTAATCTTCAGAGACATTAGAATTTCGGTAACACGTACAATCCCAACTGGAGGAACCATCCCAATTTCTCATGGGGTGGAAATCAAGCTCAGAACATTAATTAGTTTAAGGGGCCAGTGTAATCAAATCATAAGCAGGTTCAGAATAATCAGGATATTGCTCAATCTAGTAATATGGAGGAGATAATGAAGCAGCTTTTATCTCAACACACCCAGTTTGCAGCAGAAGTGAAGACTCAACAAGAGTAGTTTATAGCAGAGTTGAAGATTCAACAGTTGCTTACAAGAAATCTGGATTTGCAACTTGGTCAGATTGCAAAAGCACAAAATACAAGGCCTCAAGGAGGCCTACCTAGTGATACCAAGGCAAATCTTAAGCAGTTGAATGCAGTTACAACAAGAAGTGGATTGCAAACTAAGGAGACAGTTCATGAGAAAATGATTCCCATAGTCACTGATGATGGTTCTAAAGACAATGAGGAGAAAAAAGTCAAGAAAAAAGTGGAAAGTGATGAAATTCATGTGGAAAAGAAGACTTTACCTTTACCCTTTCCTCGAAGGTCAAGGAAGCATCAGGTGGAGGCGAGTTACAAGAAGTTCTTGGATCTTCTAAAGCAGCTTCACGTAAATCTTCCTCTTGTTGATATTCTACAAAGTATTCCAAAATATTCAAAATACCTAAAGTATATAGTGGTAAATAAAAACCGATTGACCGAATATGCTATAGTTGCACTTACTGAGGAGTGCACATCTAAGATTCAAAACAAACTACCCATGAAGCTAAATGATACAGGTAGTTTTAGTTTGCAGATCACTATAGGGTAGACCATTAGTGCTCGTGGATTGTGTGACTTGGGGGCTAGCATCAATCTTATGCCCACTTCTTGGTATAGGAAGATGGGTCTTAGGATGGGTCTTGGGAGTCCCAAGCCTAGTACTATTATTGTGTAGTTGGCAGATAGGTCCCTTGCTAGGCCTGATGGTATTATCAAAGATGTCTTAGTGTAAGTGGAATCCTTAATCTTTCCAGTGGATTTTATAATTCTTGACTTTAAAGTTGATCCTGTTGTTCCATTTATTTTAGGACGACCTTTACTAGCAACAAGACAGACATTAATTGATGTAGCATCAGAGAAAATGAAAATGAGATCACACGATAAAGGAGAGGTTTTTGATGTGTATAAGGCGCTAAAACTGCTAACTATATATGAGGAGTTATCTGCTATATCTGTTATAGATCTTAAGTTAGATCAGAGGCTGTTATTGTCAAATGATTAATTAGAGCGATCTTTGGTAGGTCGTGATCTTCATGGAGATATTGAAGCATTGGCATTAGTTCAAGTCATGAATTCAGTGGTCATTGAACTGAGAAAATTGTCTTTTGAGCCATTGAATAGGCCAATTGGTCTATTCCCCAAAGCTTCAATTGATGAAGCTCCAAAATTAGAGCTTAAGGTTCTTTCTCCTCACTTGAAATATATTTACCTTGATGATAATGATACCTTGCCTATTATTTTATCTGCAGGATTATTTAATATACAGGTACAAGAAGCAATAATATTGTTGAAAATGAGGAAGAAGGTGATCGGGTGGCAGATGTCTGATATTACAGGGATAAATCCAACTTTTTATATGCACAAGATACACATGGAAGAAGGTTTCAAACCAAGGGTCCAGTAACAACATTGGTTGAATCTAGTAATGAAGGATATGGTACGGAAAGAGGTTATTAAATGGCTCGATAAATATATTGTTTATCCAATTTTAGGCAACAAGTGGGTAAGCCCAATACATTGTGTCCCAAAGAAAGGTGGGGTTTATGTGGTTACTAATGAAGCAAATGAGCTAATTCCCACTCGTATAGTGTCTAGATGGAGAATTTGTATTGACTATCAAATACTGAATGAAGCCACAAGGAAGGACAACTATCCCATCCCATTTATTGATCAAATGTTGGATAGGTTGATAGGGCAGGAGTATTACTATTTTCTTGATGGTTACTCAGGTTATAACCAGATCACCATTGCTCCCGAGGACCAAGAGAAGACGACTTTTACTTGCCCGTATGGTACATATGCGTTCATACACATGCCTTTTGGCCTCTGCAATGCACCTGCAATGTTTCAGAGATGCATGATAGCGATATTCTATGACCTGGTTGAAGAATTTGTCGAGGTATTTATGGACTTCTCTATTTATGGTGATTCTTTTGATAAATGCTTGTAGAATCTAGATCTAGTCCTAGCTCGATATGAAGAGACAAATATGGTGCTGAACTGGGAGAAGTGCCACTTTTTGGTGAAGGAAGAAATAGTCCTTGGTCGTAAAGTGTCATGTAGAGAACTTGAAGTAGATCAAACCAAAATTGAAGTGATTAAAAAGCTGCCACATCCATCAACAGTGAAAAGAGTGTAAAGTTTCTTGGGGCATGTTGGTTTCTACAGGCTTTTTATTCAAGATTTTTCAAAAATTGTGAGCCCGATGTGTAAATTGTTAGAAAAAGAGCCAAGTTTGATTTTAGGGTGGATTATCAAGAAGCCTTTGAAGAGCTAAAAAAGAAGCTGATAGAAGCTCCTATTTTGATTTCTCTAGATTGGGAGCTGTCATTTGAATTGATGTGTGATGCTAGCGATGTGGCTATAGGAGATGTTTTTGGGAAAAGAAAAGACAAGGTATTTCACTCTATTTACTATGCTAGTAAAGTCTTGAATGAAGCCTAAAAAATTATACAGTCACCGAAAAGAAGATATTAGCTGTGGTCTATGCATTTGATAAATTTAGAGTATACTTGGAGGGAACAATGGTTATTGTTTACACAGACCATGCGGTCATCAAGTATCTCTTCAATAAAAAGGATGCAAAGCCTCGATTGATCTGGTGGATTTTGCTACTGGAAAAGTTTAATTTAGAGGTTCATGATCATAAAGGAGCAAAAAATCAAGTTGCAGACCATTTGTCAAGGTTAGATACTCATGATCATATTGTTGATAACTTTCTTTGCATTAGGGAAGAGTTTTTGGATAAAAAATTATTGTCTATAAAGGAGTGTGAAGTTCCTTGGTATGCAGACATTGTGAATTTATTGGCAAGTAACTTCTACCCTCCTGAAAGTACAATTAAATAGAGGAAGAAACTACTCTATGATTCTCATACTTATATATGGGATAGGCCATTTCTTTTCAAGCAGGGTCAGAATGGTATTATACGAAGATATATTCTGGAAGCTGAATTTACACAAGTACTACAAAAGTGTCATTCATTTCCTTATGGTGGACATCATAGAGTTGAGAGAACGGCTCGAAAAGTATTGCAATCCGATTTCTTTTGGCCAACATTATTTTGAGATGCAGTAGCTTTTGTAAAGAGTTGTGATCAATGCCAGAGATTAGGTACAATTTCAAAGCGCCATGAGATGCCCCTAAATAATATTCTTGAAGTTGAAGTATTTGATGTTTGGGGAATTTATTTCATGGGACCATTCCCACCGTCCAATGGAAATGTGTACATTCAAGTGGCAGTTGATTATGTATCCAAATTGGTAGAAGCTGCAGCTTGTCCCACTAATGATGCAAGAGTAGTGCTTAAGTTTGTGAAGAAGAAAATATTTTATAGGTTTGGCACTCTAAGAGCAATAATCAGTGACGGAGGTACGCACTTTATTAACACTTGGTTTCAGAATCTTTTAGTGAAATATGGTGTTAGGCACAAGGTGGCCACTGCGTATCATCCACAAATGAGTGGACAAGTTGAGGTCTCCAATCATGAGATAAAGCAAATATTGCAGAAAATGGTTTATGGACAACATAAGGATTGGGCCAAGAAATTAGATGATGCATTGTGGGCATACTGGACAGCTTATAAGATTCCTAAAGGGACCTCTCCATATTAGTTAGTTTATGGGAAACCCTGTCATTTACCTGTAGATTTGGAACATCAAGCTTATTGGGCTGTTAAAAAGTTGAATCTTGAGATGAAATCCATGGGAGAGAAGAGATTATTGCAGCTTATTGAATTAGATGAATTTTATCTCCATGCTTATGAGAATGCAAAACTGTACAAAGAGAAAACCAAGAGATGACATGTCAGGTAATACAGGATAGAGTGTTTGAACCCGGACAACTTGTGTTGCTATTCAATTCAAGATTAAAGTTGTTTCTAGGTAAATTACGGTCTAAGTGGTTTGGGCCTTTGAGGTAGTATAAATGACACCCCATGGAGCAGTTGAACTATGGAACAAAAAGAAGACTGAGAATTTTTTGGTAAATGGACAACGTGTGAAGCATTAATGGGCTGATTATGGAGACAAGCACAACGTGTCCATCATTTTTACTGATGAGTGAGACTGAGCTAAGTCATGCCACAATGTAAAATAAGGCACTGCCTAGGAGGCAACCCATGCCTCGACCCCCTTTATTCATTAAATCTAAACATAGCCAACAAGGCTTTCAAAAGCCATGTTCACGTAATAGTATAAGTTAGTAAGTCAACCAAGTGATAAGTTTCACAATTCAAAGACATTTACACAAGTGGGTTGAGGGAACACAATTATTCAAAACCAATTCCAAGTTCAAAACATAAATTTAGAGGAATACCTCAACACCCATTCCAATTCCTACACCCATGCACCGTATTAGTTCAAAACATCAATTTCAAAGAATGAGTAACTCATAAAAACCATGGGAAAATAATTCAAGGATCAACCATTCATAAACCCCTAACCCATGTCAAAACCCACATTTAAATCTATACTATTAAACTATTTAAAAACTCATGCTCTTAATAAAATAAGGTTTGGGAAGAGTAACATGCCTGAAAGTATCACAACTGTGGAGAGAAATCACTCTTGAGTGCCCTAACCGATCAACTTCTTGGATACCCTAAGTGCTCTTGACCTTGGGGATTCAAGAGAGGTTGAGAAGTTATTTTGGTTTGTTTCAGAGTGATAATTATACCCTAAAGGGGGTTTATTATACCCTAAAGGGGTTTTAAGTCGTGGGTCACTATTGGCAAAAAGGGGAAATGTTCAAAGTGCCTTTAATGAAAACACTAAAAAATTATCGCTAGTGACTACGGGTCACTGTATGACTCATAAAGACATATTATGACTCATCACCATGAGTTATAGCCAAGACAGTAACTGAATGACCCTTCTCTGGTGATCCTACGATCTACACTATACGACTCGTCAGGTGACCCTACAACTCGTAGGGTTCAAGTCGTAGTCAAGATAGAATATTTTAGGCTTCACACTGGTTTAGCTACGGATGGGACCATACGATTCATTTTGAGTCTTTATGACTCGTAAGCCATAGTCATAGTCACAACAAAAACATCAATCTAGTACTCTGGTCTGGCTACGAGTAGGTCTTTATGACCTGTAATGATATCCTATGACTCATAGGGAGAGTCGTAGTCTACGAAGTGAGTTTAAAAACACAAAAACTTTTAGGGACCAAAAATCTAGGGTGTTACACATCAGCTTTGCAATAGTAGAGAAACCTTTAATAAATCCTATGTAGTAATCTACAAAATCCAATAAAGCTATGAACCTCATTCGGAGATGTAGATCTTGTCCAATCTTGAATAGCCTCAATATTCACTGGACCACCATAATTCCATCCTTAGATATCATATGTCCTTGTAATATAATGACTTAAGCCAAAAGTCTCTTTGAGAATTTGGCATAAAGCTTATGTTCTCTCAAAATCTAGAGCACAATCCTTAAATGTTGATCGTACTCCTCCCTACTCCTTATATAATTACAAAAAAGTATAAATAGCACCTAAACACTCGATTTATCATATCCATGAACATAGCTGGGGCATTAGTCAACCCAAAAGATATCACCAGGAACTCATAATAGCTATAACTAGTTTTTAAGGTTGTCTTAGGGATGTACTCTACTAGAATCCTCAATTAGTTGTTACCGAATGTCAAGTCAATCTTAGAAAATACTGCTGCTCCTTAAAGCTTGTCAAACAAGTCATCAACATGAGGTATAAGATACTTATTCTTCACTGTTACCTTATTCAGCCACTTGTAGTCAATACACATATGCATAGAACCATATTTATTCTTTACAAACAAGACCAGATAGCCCCAAGGCGATATAATCAGCCCAATAAAATTCTTAGACAAAAGATCCTAAAGGTAAGAATTCAACTACTTAAGCTCAGAAAGAGCTATACAGTAAGGTGCCATAGAAATAGTTTGGGTGCTCACCTCAAGTTCAATAGCTAACTCAATGTCATGCTTAAAAGGATGGCTAGGTAGATCGGTAGGAAAAATATCAGGAAAATCATAGACAATAGAAACAAAGTCAAGTGATGGACTCTTCATATTAACATTAAAAATATAAGCAAGACAAGACTCGCAACCTTGTGATATAAGTCTCCTAGACTAAACATAAGAAATAATCATTATTGATGTGTGACCAATAGAACCCTGCCACATGATCGGGGATATACTAGGCATGGCTACGGTAACAGTCTTGGCAAAACAATCCAAGACCGCATGATCAATGATAATCATTCCATGCATAGAATCACATCAAAGTCTACCATATCTAATATAATAAGATCAACCTGAGTATCAAACTCTTGAATGGTCATAACACATGATCTATTCACTCGATTCACTATTAAAGAATCATCCATGAGAGTAGATACATGCAATGGCACAAATATACAATCCCAAGAAAACTTTAACCATAGTCTATTATGAATAAATAGATCCCAAATCAAATAAAGAAATAATTAGCTGACGACATAATGAAGTTATATTAGTAATTATAGCATCCAGAGACTCTGCCTCCAGCCTACCAGGTTCAACATATAAATGATATTGCCACCACCTTGTTGGGGACCTAACTGAATGACTATTGTATCTACCAGAGGACCTCCTCGAGAACCCTAGGGACCATCTCTTCAACCCTGTATACCACCTCTAGCTAGGGACGATACTACCCTAATTGGCCAAACACTCTTTGCTTTAGGCATAACTACCCCCATGATGAGGACAGTCTCTACAATATAGATCAATGACCCCACACTCATAGCATGCCCCATGCACTGCACTCTACCAAAAAGATTCAGCTGATCTAAAATAGATAACTTAACTAGAAAACCCAGAATATGTGCCTCTCAAAGAGTGGTTGTTGCTCGGCCCACTATAATTACCATAGTTGGGTTTACCCCTATCAATAATCTAAAGTGTGATATGAATGGGTCTACTAGACTGATCCTAAAACTGATAAGACTGGCGTAGAGGGTACCTACTCTTAGAACCCTTTTTTTTTGAATTATGAACCACTCTAAGTCCTATTTAAACAACCCTAATGACATGGTCTCTTATTACTGCCCCTTAGGCCTCGTGAAATATCTCCTCCATAGTATGGACATAATAAAAACCCTTAGTAAAATACCTACCACCTGCTACCAAACTCTATATCCATTTAAAGAGGAAGTCCCAGTCCTCTAACAAAACACCAAACTGACTCATACTTGGTGGATAAAATAGAAGTAAAAAGTTTGGCCAACTCATGAAACTATGCCTCATACTCTAGAATGGTCATAAAACCCTAATACAATCTTGAGAACTAATCTTTTAGGTGCTATCTAGGCTGAGAGGCATATACTTCTCTAAACAACCTTAGAAAAATGAGTCCATGTCAACGGAGGAGATCCAGCAGGACTGGAATTAAGATAACCTATCCACCAATGTCTAGCTGCCATGTCCAACTAAAAAGTTGTGTAGTCAACCCCACAAATCTCAACCAAACATATATTATGGAGTATATCTTCACAAATAATCAATAACTCAAATGCATCTTTACCCAAAGCCCCAGAAAACCTTAGTGGAGTCAATCTTTGAAATTTGCCCAATATCGTTTTCTCCTCAATAGACAAAGATAGCTAGGCTGTTATCAGCTGAGCAAATATCGGCACTGGAGGGACCTGAAATTTGTGAGCCACAGCTATAATTTATACCCCTTTATCTGTACACTTTGATCTGCAAATTGGGCACTATTAGATAGTGCACCACCAACTAATTCTAACAATTAAACTAAGGTATCTCTGAGCAATTAAGAAAAAATAAACCTTGGTGAAGCCTTGGATACCCCCTAGACAACCAATGGCTAGGATAGAACCTCTAGTGTGGGATAAAATAGGATTCGAGGAAGGCTCCCTATCCAGTTCCCTAGCTGGGGCTGTAGCTCTCAGCTAACCTTGACCCCTAGGCCAGCCATGACCTTTAGCAGAAGCCCTAGTTCCAAAATCAGGGTTCTGGCCTCCAGACATCATAGCTCACGTCCTAACCATCTATAAAAAGGTAACATAATGAGAGATTAGAAATTAACTTCGACTCAATGCATGAAATGAATGAAAAAAGTAAAGTTCTCCTAAGAATACCCTATAGACTCCCAAAGATAAGATACGAATGTCATCATTTTGATTTCAGTGACTTTACTAGACACTTTCTCTTGTACCAACAATACCAGTGAACCCATCCGTAAAATAAATTTGTCTCGATCCAATTTCTCAGGTCAAGATGGCACCTACATGAATCCACCTGTAGGTAACCCAAACTATAGCTCTAAATATAAGTAATAGGCTAGATTGTGGAAGGTATAATGAATACCAAAATTTAGCATACAAATATATTGTATGCAATATAATATAAAAATGATAACGTATATACAAATAAGAGAGAGAAAGAGCAAAAAAGAATCCTACAACCTAGTAAGATCGTTACAAGAGCCACTAATCAAAAAAATAAAAGTGGTAATAGCATCAATATACAAATAGTTTTGAAAACAAAGACTGTCCAAAAGTAGTAGAAGGAGTGCGAATCGGCTCCGGCTTCAAAAGCTTACCCTATCTCCGAACTCTAGAATGCGCTGGATAGAATGTCAATGGCGACAACTAGTACTCAAATTTACATCAGAAAAAAGATGTGAAAATATAGTATGAGTACCAAAACAATGGGTACTTAGTAGGAATCATCGACACAGATTGAGCTAAATCATAATAAGTGCATAATAAGTTGTGAGAATATAAACTAAAGTCAAGGATGAAATGGAAAACCTAAAATAATGCTCTAGCTGACATATAATAAATAACAAGGTAAATAATATCAAAAAGAATACAAGTTAACTACAACCTAACTGCCCTCATACGCCCAGAAAGCATAAATAAAAAACAAATAACCCAACTAAGCCCCTATTAGCTCGATGGATGCAATAAAAAGAGAAGTTGCGACAATAATAATCATAAAGTCACCAACTAATAAAGCCATATCTATGAATCCTTTCATACCATAAACCCCAAACTCAAACTATATCCTTAATATAATAAATGAACCATAAATGCCATACTCGTGTAGGACTCTAATGTCATAAGTGAATAAAAAATATCGGACTCAACTAAGTCTTTAAATATGATAAACGAATAGCAAGTACTGGACTTGAACCAGTTTTTATATATCATAAATGAATAGTAACTACCAAATGCAAACCAATCTTTGAATATCATAAATGTTTAGTACGTGGCAGACTCGAATCGATCTGTAAATATAAAAAATAAATAGCAATTGCCAGACTTAAATTGGTCTTTAAAATAAATGTAGGTTACCGAGCCTAGTCAAGAATCTAAAAGATGTCTAAATCATCTTAGGGTGCAAGAATATATGTAAAATGATGACATAAGGCCTCCTAGATCTACAAGTAGCTAATATATTTTTGACTTTAAAGAGGGCCAATGGGGCCCTCTACTAAACTCAAAGTTTATACTTAGGCAATTTTTACCCAAAACTAGACTAGGATTATAAGTCCTACTACAAGGTGTCAAATAAGTCAAACAAGTCCTAGGGTCACAGTTTAAGCCAAGAGAATGATGAATGGGTCAATTTTATCTAAAATGGCTCACTAATCAACTAAATAGTCCAAATTTCACTAAACATGCAACCAAGTCATAGTTACCAACCTAAATCTAGCATAATACCATACAAGTACCATAATATAGCTCAATCTATGAGGAAATTAAGCCTAGCCTACCTGGATACTGATGAGTTTCCAAGAAAGTTCATTAAATTGGAGATTTTCCCTTTCGAGAAGCCTTCATGCAATACCATGCTATAAAAATATTATTCTACTCATTAATATGAGAATAAAAATATCCATATTGTATATAAATTATTTAAGCCCCAAATCAAGCTGAAAGTCCCATATGGAGATTTTTCTTAGAGTCATAACTTTGAAACTGTCAAAATATCTCTATAGTCTCAAGGATCATTTACCTTTAAAAATGAGTGAAATACAAGCACAATTACTATCACAAATCAGCCTGTGAATTGTTAGAGGTTTAGAAATTAAATCAAAGAATTGAATAAGAAATCAAAGGAACTTTTCAATAATACTTGATGAAAAAATATCCCCACAAACTCTCTGAATACCTACGTATCGATTCTCTCACTCCCGTAGCTCTCTCGGGCTTTAAGTGGAAGTTAAGACTTGTAAAAATGTTAGAATATCAAATTTGTCAACTATATATACTATTAGGGTTCCCTACATCGCGAACGCAAGGATCCCATCATGAATGCAGGCCTCAAGTTGTCTTATCCTTCATGAACGCGGCCAGTCCACCGTGATTACAAAGAATGCTGCCAAGTTATCACGAATGCGATTGTTGTTTTTATGTATGCACCAACTAAACTTTTCATTTGTGAAGTTTTTTATTGGAACCTCAAAATTAATTTGAAATCTTCTGAATAAAAATAAACTATGCTACCCTACCAAATTTAACATTTCAGACTCAACGGTGCCATTAAAATTCTTATTCGAGGTCGTTCCTATGAAACATAGGTCCTACATCCAATGGCCATTTCAACCAAAATTCACGCAATAGCTCAAAATGAGTCTAAAAGACTCGAGATCCAAATCAAACATTCCCCTAGCCTAAAATTGATGTTTCAAATCAAACAGAACTGTCAAAATTAGAATACGAGGCTGTTAGCCTAAAGTTTAATCCCAGTGTCGAATTCTTAATAATGAGAACTTTAGAACAGAGAATTGATTGTAAAAAATAAATGAATTTTGCAGTAACCAAATTGTCAGCTCCAGCAAGATACAAATGACTTGGAAAAGTTATGAGAAAGCTCTAAATAATGAAATAGTATGGAAATGCAGAAAATAATCTTGAAGATCATTCCACAATGTCTTTGTGGAATGTGTGTATATAAGAAACAACTACCTGACAAATTATTTTACTAACCTAGATAATTTCTTTGTAGGTATATTTACATATAATTCTTTCCAACATATTCCATTAGAAAGAAAATTCATACTTATTAGGGATAGAAAACAATTTCCAAATTTACGAATCCAAATATGTCAACACACAAGTTCAACTTATAAATAGGAAGCACACAATAACAAATCTTCATAGAGACAACAAGTATAATACACAACCAACACGGTAAGAATTTAATCTCAACACATAATACAAGTGTGATGCCTCAATAATTATATAATTCGAGTAGATACAAGAGTTACTAATGATAAAGCACCTCCAAAATAAAGTAACAGCTACGTGTTTCATACTTAAGGGATAAGTCTCTATGAAATTCCTCTTTAACAATGATATTAGCCTTTTTGGGGCTCAGCCTCTTAAAAGGAACAAATAGAGTTTCAATCAAATTTTAAAATCAGAGTAGTTGATTTATGGGCCAAGTGAAGCTCCTACTTTTATTGAAGACCCTACGAAGAGATTCCTTCATTTTTAGTGTATTTTAGTGGTTTTAAAGGTTAGAACTCACCTGTACTCTAACTTAATTGATAGAAGAAGTAGAGAATAGATAAAGTAATTAACAACTATGATTAAAGCCTATCAATTCTCATATAGTGACTTGAGATATCACAAGGATAGTCAACCCAATCAAAAACCAGAGTATATCGAGAATTATCTAGTCCCTAGACTTTATCTCAAATTATTTGGAATCTTCTACCTCCGAGAGAAGTCATATTTTACTTTGAATGAGATTTTTTGGGAATATTTGATGTTTGATTTGGAGTTTGGGTTGTTTAAGATTGTTGATGCTTGATATAAGATTAGGGATGTAATGACCCTTATAGTGATTTTTTTTATTTTTTTGAGTTTTGACCATTTGAAACTTTACTGTAGTTTCTTTATATTATTTATGATTTTTGGGAATGGATTGCACGATCTTCGATGTATTTTCTAGAGTTATATATGAGTTTGTGGTTTTACTTTGTCTTTGTTCAATATTTAGTGATTCAAACTTTAGATGGTGATTATGATAGTTTCATTAGTTCTAAATTGGGTTATTATTATAGTTAGTTCGAGCTCTGACCATTTATTTTGCACTTTGACAGCGTTAAAAACCTAGTTAAGTTAGTCTAAAAGGGGTTTCGGGGGTTAATTTGTTGTAAACGATCTCTTTTCATAAATTTTATGATTCCATTAGGTATAATACATGTTTATAATCAATTTACACTATTGATTAATCTCTATACAATTCTGAATGAATTTTGAGGACCAAAGATAAGTTTTTGAAATTACTGGTGTTAGTGTAGCCACTTTAGCAACTGGTTGTCTGCTTTAGCAACCATTGACTAGTTGTCTAAGTTTCTTTAGTGGCCATTTGACCAATTTACCGGTATTTGTACCCTTTGACCAGGACTCTTTATCGGATAAATATCTTCTTAAGCGGCAATCATTGTGTTTAAGACCAAATAGAACCCATTTCACAATTTGACATTTTGGGAGCTACAAAACTCCATTTTAGGAAATTCTTGATTTTTTCTCATTTACATATTAGATATGTGATTTTACCTTTATTTTATTAATTTTCCAAGATAATCCACTTCATTTTTCATAATTTTGATCTATGAAGTTTAATTTTGAAATTTAAAATTTTGAAATAAAACAATCTTGATTTGAAGGTCAATTTGAAATGTATTTTCATTGATTTGTCAGATTTAAGGTCCTTATATCATGTGTAAACATATTTTGAAAATTTTTTTTCAAAATTTTTCATTTTAAATCATGTGTGATAATGAATTTTGGGGTTTTTACCAGATAAAGTATAAAGTTAATTTTTCATAGATTTCAAATTCGACTTCAACTTATTTTGAGTTGAGTCTTCATATTTGAGACACTAAGAGTTTGGGAAATATTATTCTTAAATAAAATCTCTATTTTATCCTTATTTTTTTGAAATTGATTTCGAATGTGATTTTTGACCCAAAACCAAATATATTGATATGGGTATCGATGGGCTCTTTTTAACTTATAGATGTAAAATTTGATTAGATTGGATGTGTTGGGTAATTATTCAAGGAGTAGGGCTTCCGATTAATTCTTTGCAATATATTTTAGCATCTATATCCTTTTTAAAGGCAAGTTGAGATGTACCTTGACTTTTTTCAAAGTGTTTATGTGTTGTATGCTTGTGTATTGTTAATCACTTAGGTTTTAGAGGTCCCACTTAGGTGAATGGAGAGCATCTCTGTGGGTATTAGAATCTTTTTATAGATTATAGTTATATAATTGATTACATTAGTTAGTCTTTCTAATTGTGATTATGCTTAGAATAGATTGCGGATAGTTGGCTTATTGGCCTTGAATAATTGACAGTGGATACCTAGTGTAGAGTTTGAATCGTGCTTAGTTGATTTTATTGTGAATATCGGAGCTTAGTAACCTTTTAGGGGATAATTATATTATTATTGTTATGTTGATAGAATGATTGGGGTTTAGAAAATACATAGAGTATAAATGGACTTGTAATAGTGGAGTTTGTTATCGGGATTTAGTATATCTCATTAGGGAACATTGTTAACTAGTGTAGTTCTCCTTTTACTTATTTTACTTAATGACGCCATATTTAGAAAGATGAGACATATTGTATGGAATGATCTAGTTTTGGATGAGTTTCGATATATAATGTTATGTGTATTTCTTATTATTTTCATACTGCCCGTGTGGGGGTTTATATAAATATTATTATTGATTTGAGAAATTATTAGTATGGTGATGCCCGAGTTGGATATTGATTTGATATTATAGGCTTTTTTGAGCAATATTTGCCATTGTCATGATAGTAATACCCAGGAAAAAGGTTTTTAGGATGATACTATTGATGTCTACATGACTATTCATATTAGTAAATGTCGAGGAGAGCTCAAATCATGGACTATTATTATATTGAGATGACTTGAGCTCATTGATATCATTATTGAATTGATTTATTATCTTCATACTGACTTTTTTATGAGTATGCGTACTCATCACCTTTATTCATATTCATGGAAATTGGTACCACTAAGAAATATTTTATAAAATTCTTGATCTAGAACATTAGTTAGAAAGATGTATGAGACAATTTATAAATCCCTTGATCTCTAAACATTAGCCGGAGATGTGAATAAGAGACACTTTATAATATCCTTGATATGAAGATTAACCAAAGAGGTAAATTAAGATACGAGATTGAGCAGTAAGAAAGTATACGAGTTGTGAAACCCCTATGGGTCCTATCTTAAGCTATAACACCCTGGATTTTTTACCCTTAGAAAATTTTCTGGATTTTTGGATAGGATAGGACTAAGGGGTGCCAGTCATATGTTGGGTTACAGTTTATATTGGTTGGTCGTATTCTGACCATTGTTGGTTGGTGGGTTGGATTGGTTTCTAGAATGGATACAACTTGGTGGATATGAGTCGTATTAGTGGACGTGGGTCATTTGGTTTGGGGTTTTTCCTTCACTTAATCTTAGACCTGGTAACTTAACTTGGATCTGAGTACGAGTGGCTCACCATGAGCCCTAACCTAGGGTACACATTGTTCCATGGACTTGTATAGTGGACAGTGTTTAATCCTCTTTGATTCTATTCTGCCAGGGGTTCGGGTCAAAGGTATAGGTCGTATGCTTTGGTAACGAATTATTTTAGGTAAGTCATACCTTGGATAGTTTTAAGTCCAAGGGGAAGGCCTAGGGTATGAGTGGTGAGTACCACTCATATTGGAGGGTACGACTGGTATGGTTAGTCATACCCCCTGACGAAAATTTTATGTTATTTAAGTGAAGGCAATCTGGACATTTTTTCACTTAATCTATTAAGGCCTCATAACTTTTAACACACTTGAGAGGTTATTTGCCCTAGCATTCTATTCATTAACACTTAGAAAATACACTCTAATCCTCTCTAAGCTTTTTGGCCAAAGAATGGCTAGGGTTTCACTAAGGTGATCAATTTGGGGCTTGCGTTCGTGATTTCTCTCCATCATCTACTCAATTTAAGGTATGTACTCCTTCCTTTTTGGTTAGTTCCAACTAAAGGAATATTTTGTGAATTGTTTTCATGGTATAATTATTATATAGTTTTGGGTTTTCAAATATATATTGAGGTTTTTTGTTATAATTGGTTGGTTATGGTTTCCCCATGTTTTAATTATGTATTTACAAATTTTTAAGGCGGTTTGGATACTTGGTTGCATGGAAATGATTAATTGGTATTTGGTTTTTGTTTTGGAAACACTATGCCCCTAATATGTTTGATAAAATACCTATGAGAATGCTTTTACTACATTGTTAGACTTTTAATGAAACTATTGCATGGTATGGTTTGGTAATGGAACCCTAAATGGTGTAAATGGTAAATGGTTTAGTGGTCATGGTTATGGTTAATTGAACTCCTTATGGGGTATGATGGAATCCCCCAAGTAAACATGTTAATGAATAACTTGTGAGGTATATAGGACTCTCTCAAGAAAACATAATAATGGAACACTGTGGGGTACATGGGACTCCCCTAAGTTGACTTGGCAAATGGGTACATGGGAATCCCTTAACTTCTTAAGGTTTGGCTATGGAAAATACTTGTAAGTTATAGTAGGTATGACGATACCACTATTAATAGCCTTGGTTAATAATAAATGAAATAATGGATTGGTTGGTTTAAAAAAGTTTTAATTGGGCAATAATGGAGGGGTGTGATCACTAACCGTGAAGGTAGGAGTTCAACAATTGAACACTGGAAACTCATATTTGCCGACATGAAGGGTTGGTTATGGCTACCATATATGATACTATGGGGTACACAGGAATCCTCTAAGTACACTGTACATATATATCATGGAGAGCGAAGGGTACTTGGGAATATCCTACTTTTATGGTATCTTTGGTTTGTGCGGCTACACGCATCAACGCCTGTTCAGGGGATTACACTGGACCCATATATCTCATGGGGGATCTTAGGATGGTTAATCTATACATACCCAAGTTACTGGTTTTAAATGTATGCTAAACCCAGTTTATTTTCCGACGTGGTCATATATATATGTATGGTTTGTATGCATATGGTTGGTTTACATGGTTTTACTAGATGGAATTATTTTACCCTTATCCTTAGTTTATGATAGTGTTCACCCACTAACCCATCTTTGGGCAGATGTATCCCCACACGATGAAGGAACCAGCTATTTTACTCCTCCAATATAGTGATCGAATTTTGTGATCAGCTTCTGGATTAAAGTAGTGAGCTTTCATATTTTCGGAAGGCTTCATTTTATTTTCAAGAATATTTTTACACACTTTAGTTTATTTATGGATATTGGTTTTGGTTATGGATAGAGGCATATCCCAATTGGATATTGATTTTCTTTTGGTTAGAGGCTTTTATGGAAGTACTATGGGTTGGTATGGGAAGAATCGGTAGTGGTATCAGCCTCAATATTAGTATTGGGATTGGGGATGATACCGGTTGGCTAAATTTCTCATTGTTCCATCCCTTTATGTTATGGAACTTGGTTTGGTTATTGTTTTGGTATGTGACTTATGGTTTTGGTTTGGTTATGGTTATCGGTTGGGTCTAGAATGGTTGGGTTCATTTGGGTTGGTCTCGATCATAGACCTATCCTGGAGTCTGGAATTATGCAATTGCATGCTATCTTCTTATATGGTTGGAATTCATTTGAATCAGGGTATATACCAGATTGTCGGGATAGGTATCAGGGGTGGTCTATGGTCCTGGTTGGACTTGAGATGCCCATTACGACAAGGCCCCAGTTCGGGTCTTCTCATAAGTGTCGATGCTTAAAAGTGTATAGAGAAGTCATTTGATGGCTTATATCATTATCACCATCCCATCTTCATCATTACATTGCATTACATCGCTTGCATTGCATTGTATATCCTTGGTATGTTTGGTATTATCTTTAAGTATTTACTTTTGTATTGAGTTTCTTCAATTGGACCTTGTTTGTGACATTGTGTTTTCTATATTCATCTCACTATATTACATCTTATTATACTCCCGCTTGATTGATTTAAGAGTTGAGACATTATGAGATATAGGGTATGGGTATGGCTATGACTTGGTTAGTGAGACTCATAGAGTTGCACTTATTCGCAGTATACACATGATTATACACTCTCATTATTATATCTCAAATTATTGGTTGAACATATTGACTAGGCCTGATATTCTGTGTTAGTGAGTGTCCCTCATAAATGACTTCCTTTACTTGTTGCTCACAAAATAGTTACTGTGGACTAACCTACACCTATGTGCCTACCATATATATTGATATTTTCTTATGACTACTGTGTTGGGATGCCTGTCTAGGATGAAGTAGTGTATTTTATTTTTGGTAGATTGAGGGTGCCTTGGACAGTTGGGGTGGTAGTTCTCACCATCACTTTTAATTAGGATCGATTATAGAAGATGCTTGCTGAGTATATGTGTTTGAAACTCACCCTTGCTTTTTTATCCTTTTTCTTATTTTCTGCACCTCATGCAGGTATTGGTTCGAGTAGTATATCGTAGATTGAGCTCCTTTGGCATTGACATTGTAGAGATCGAGGTAATCGATGATACTTTATAGAGCTTGCCAGATTTTTCTTTTACATACCTTATGTTTTATTATTATTTAAGATACTTTAGTTGATTGATATCATTCCATATTTAGAGGCTTGTACTAGTGACAACTAGACCTAGGATGTATCTTTGAAATTATTATTTTATCTTTAAATATTTTGAAATTACTCTATTCTTCTTTTCCCAATTCTATTTACTTAATTATTGAGTTTGGATTTGGATAGGCTTACATATACCTGAGGGTGTGACAGGTGCCATCACTAATTCTATTTTGGGTAGTGACAAGGGCTCCTTGGAACCTCCTTCATTTCCACTAGAAAATGAGGGCTTTTGCAACCTCCAATATATATAGAGCTTTGGGTTCCTCACAATCATCAAAACTTTTGAAATGATTACACTATTTGGCAAGCCAAAACATATGTAATATTATTTCTTTTTTTTGTAGAATTCATTTTTTTGTATATGAACCACTTTACAAGATATTGAAATGAAATAGTGACTTATAGATCCGAGTTGCCGTCATTGGTCGACGGGTAAGCTATTACAAGAAAGAAGAAAGAAAAGAAAATTTCAAAGGGTATTTTTTATATTATTCTCCCATCTGATGTTAAATCAATTTCTTTATATTGATGGATCTTTTCAAGCGGTTCTTAGTTTCGTGTTTCTTTGGCATTCGATCTTCAAGATGGTCCTTCTTTTAAGTACCTCATCCGAATGTTGCTTTTGCTCCAGTTCTTTCCTACCTCTGCCCTTTAGTGTTTGGGATTTGAGTTTATGTAGCCTCAGACATTGTTATTTCTTTTCTTTCCAGCTTGAAGTGAGGCACATATCGGATCCCTAATATGCTTATTGCTACCTTTTTAATAACTGTGCTAGAAAACCTTAATTGGAGCAAAAATTGGTCAAAGGAAAAAATAGTGTATCATGCATTCTTTGGGACCTAAGTTCCTTCATTAGGGATTTGACTCTGAAAGGGGGTATCTTATCAAGCTCTTTCACTCACAAATTTATGCACCTTAAACTTCTTACCTACAAAAGAGGTGGCCTTACTCTCAGCCCTGTCGTTTATGATTGCTCTCATTATTTTTCTCACAAACCATTTGTTTTTAGGCTAACTTTCTGGAGTTTTAAAACTTATAACTAAGATTTGTAGTGCAAACTTGCTCAGGATCTAATGTAAAAAAGAATAACCAAGTTGTACTTGAGTGGTTTCCTTTTAACAATCCATGGGACTTACAAAATGGACTTCTCAAGGACTTGTACAATTTTAAACAGTTGACTTTGAGTCTAGAAACAACTTCATCAGTTTCTTTAAGTCTTTAAGGCATCTATATATGTGAATGGTTCCAGCCGAGCTACTTGGACTTGTTAACATAAAAACTAGTTGGAAGGTTTTGTAATATAATTTATTTATCATCCAATGCAATAATTGAATTTGTATATCAAGGGCGGCTCAAGCACGTAAGTGGCCTAAGGCTAAAAGCAAACCGGGGCTTGAGTTTTTTAAGAATAAAATTATTTTTAATAAAATCTATTTTATAAATTACATTCTCACTTTATTTCAAAATTCTCTTGTAGTTAGTAAAATAATTAATGTATTTAATTTTTCTCTGGACATAGTAATCCAGATATACCAAACCTTTTCTAATAATTCTTGTATTTTACATTAAAAATTATTTTCTACAAGTAATTTCTATTATTTCTACAAAAATGAAGCCTCTCAAATAGGGGGCCTAAAGCAGTCGCCTTTTATCCAAAACGGTAGAGCCGCCCCTGGAAACATGCAATCAATTCCAATTATATAACCAAACTGCATTTTTAAAATGCCGAGTGATTGTATTGAGGATAGTAATTGCATGCTTTGTGAAGGAGCTACTGAAAATGTTAATCACTTATTCTTTAGTTTCCCTTATTCTGCTCTGATTTGGTTTAAGGTATTAGAATAACAACAAATAGAAAGGGCAAAAGTGTTGAAGCTGAACTATATAGGATAAAACTAGTTTGAGAAAGAAAGAGAGCAAAGAAAAATAAAAATAAGAACTAGCTACATTCGTCACAACCCAAAAACGGGTCATGCTGGTACTTTCACGGCTTAGCCCTGATAAGTAAGTCAATCACCGAAACTGATAAAGTAAAATAAAAAAATAATAATATAATTCAAGGTGAGACTTCTAGAATGAAGTTAGAACCATAGAAGTATAATAATAGCAAAAGTCTGAAAGAAATGTCATAACTCACCCAAAACTTGATGTCATAATGTAAGATCATTTAGTATAATATTCGAAATTAACAGTACACATTTGTCTTTGAATCATAAATAAAGATAAGCAATGATAGATGAGGTCCAAATAGGCCTCGAACTCTTGAGCAAATTAGTACCTCAAAAATGTGGAATCCCGCACAAAATCGATCGCCACGTGAGGTGCTTGTACTAGGATTTACATCGAAATGGCGTAGTAGGGGTGAGTATGGTCTACGTATACTCAAAATAGGTATCATAAGCTGACTGAGCAAAATAAAAAATATGATAAGTAAAGCAACACTATGAGCACATCACCTGTAAGTAGAAAAGTTTAAATCGGTAGCTCACACCATCTCCATTAACAATTCTAATATTTATATACACAACAATAGAAATAATACAGATATACATGAAAATACATTGAAACTAAGCACAAGGCAAGGAAACTAAAGAAATCATAAAGAATGCGTGTGCAAATGCAATGCAATACAAAGTAAATATGAATGGTGAAATTCATCGCATGACTTTTTCATATACCTACCAAGCTTGCAGCTTCTAAATAGGACCCATGAGGGTTTACAATTCATATGCTATGTCTCATATCTCAATCTCAACTAACCTCATTGGCTCATGTTCACGAAAAGGGTGGTTTTTATAATAGTGTCTCATTTTTTTTTTCAAATAGTGTTTCTCAATGGCATCATGATAAAGGCAACCAATGCTCAAATAAGGCCTAAATTAGCAAAATGAGCCCCCAAACGGGCTTTACATCTAGAATAAAGGCATTTAAATGCATATATAAGGCCAATGATATCGACTAAAGCTCCCACACGGGCAACGCACAATTTCAGATATCACAAGTCAACAATAAAAGAGTATAAGCTCCTACATGGGCACACAATAATAATAACATTCTCAAAAATATAAAACCTAAAGTTATTCTCCCTAACCCATAGCATGCTTTACTTATATATTAACTATCCAGGTCAATCTAAAAGAAATTAAGCCCTAACCTACCTCAAAACAAAGAAATTCGATCCTAAAGTTCTTCAACCCAAAGCTTTCCCATTACGAACAACCTCAGAATCAACTACAACATTCAAATATAGCATTTACACATTAAAAAAAAGTTATTGATACCCATATTTCCCATATTCGAGCCGGGTCCAAATCGAGTTTGAAAAATAAATTTGAAAATAAAATGGGTAAAATCAAAATTAGTTTAGAAATAACTTCCCCAAGGTTATAGGAATCTACGTGGCCAAACCCACACAAAACGGGTTAAAAATGAGGTCCAAATCAAAGAAAAACCCTTTTTAAGCTTTATCGATAAAACCCCTAAACTTTTCATTTAGAAATCATGATTTAAAATGTCTTTAATGATATAATCGATGAAAAATAACGAAAATAAGATTTTGGAGCTTACCCAAGCTCAAATGGTGAACAAATCCTCAAGATTTTCCCAAAGGTCAAAAATAGAGGAAAAACGTGAAAATGGGGCTTTTATATTGTTCAGTGAAAAGTGCCTCACGAATGTGGTCAACCCTTTGCATTCGCGAGGATCAATGTTGACCAGGCCACTAAATTGGACTTCGCATTCGCAAAAGTTGATAATTCATGCCTTTACTTTTGTGAAGAAGGACTCATCCACCTTTCACGATCGCAGCCACCACCTTCTAATCATGATAAAAGGGAAATTTATTCTTTGAATTCATGAATAGTGGCCCACATTCACGAAGAAGGACATGGAATTCACCCGATCTTATCAAATTTTCTAATTTTGCATACCTTCAAATTCTCTTAACAGACTCTTGAGATTCATTTGGGATCTGACAAAAGCAAACCATATATGCTATTGGGATAATTTTTGACATTCTGGACTCAATGACGATGTCTGTTTTTAAAAAAAAAGTTGCTTTTAATAAATTTACTCCCGACCCCCTTTTTACTATTTTCTAATTGAAGAGTCAAAATGAGATATAAAGGTCCCAAAATCGAACCAACCCCGCTACTAACCTAAATTCAACATTTGAATCTATTGGCATGGTCTAAAATTCTATCTGGACCTCGGATCATCAAATGTTGATGAAGTCAACTATATAGATATTTAAGCCACTAAAAACTATCAACATAGTCAAATCGTTCCTAATTGAATAAAGAATTGCGCCAATCATCCCCAAACACCAAAGTCAACATGTAGAAACTAAGGGGAAGGAAAAATGATCGAAATACATAAAAATAAAAATTCACAAATTCAGGTCATTACAATATCCACCACTAAAACTCTATTTTGTCATCGAACTATAAGGCAAAGAAATACCTGAATTGGTAAAAAGTTGAAGGTAACTACTACACATATTGAAATCGATAGCCAAAGTAGCCTCTTTAATAAGATAATGTCTCTACTAAATCTTAACCACGGGAATATCTAATTGAACCTAATCATAATGAAGGTCAACCTCTCATCTAATTAAACCTAATCATAACGAAGCACATGAGACTCATTTGGACTATAAAATCAAAGAATAGATATATAAAAAAGTGGACGAATGACTGAAAAGTTAGAAGGTAAGTCCAACTCAGAAACAACCTCTCCAACTCTCTAAAAAATCTTACAAGGTCCAATATACCTCGTGCTAAGCTTGCCCTTCTTTTCAAATAATAACGACCTCAATTGAGTGACTAAAATTGGTATCGAAAATATGGAAATTCAACAACAAAAAATAATAATGATGAAATAAGTGATGAGAATTAAAATAAATTGAGATAAGAACAGATAAAAGAAGGACTGTTGAATCAATTAACTAAGGTTGAAGAGAACTTGATTTCAGTTAGAATAGAGAAACCCTATCTGAGTCTACAAATGAGTAACTCTTGAATATCAAGGTTAAGAAGTTTTAGATCAACAATGAGAATCCACCCATCACTAATCTCACTAACATATGGTTACACTAAAGGGATTCCACCCTACACTCTAAAAGGAGTTCAATTTTCAGTTCATTAAAGTCTAAGGATGAAAAATGACTAAGGAAACTATTTAACTTATTGAGTTTACATAAATAGCCTATTACAAAAATATCATAAAATATCTATTTAGGAAATAACCCACAAGGGCCATTTTTGATTATCCAAATGATATCTTGATCGCGCATGACCTTGTGCATTGTTTCTCCATAAAATCCTCTAGACTCTTAGCTATCATCCCTATGTACAAGGCCCTTCTAATGTTCCCCATGATTACCATGCTCGTATCATCCTCTCATTCTTCAAAAGAATTTATCCTCGAATCCAACACTTTTAAAAAAATATGAAATACAAACAACCAAAAGGTTCTCATATTATGAGGGTTAGAAAAAGGTTTAACACTAATATCGTCATACCAAGGAGGCATAAATTTGAAATACAACCAAGAATCCTTTTTGTTCAATAGGAAAAATGCATTGTACAACATATAAAGGATACAACTATGTGAAATATCACGGAAAAAATAAACAACAAAAGTCCTATGCCATAATTATTTCCCTACTCTTGCATATAACTATACCAAAGGTAGTGTCACCATTGGTTCAAACACCTATAAGGATTTATCGAGGTCAAAGATATGAAAAATCCACATAGTTTGGTCACAAAGTAAATGGACAAACCCAAGAAACCCCTACCTCTATATAAAATAAATCCAATACAAAAATAGACATAATTATATGCAAAGAGATAGTAGAAAAAGGAAACAAGAATTTGAGCCCCATCCAAGATGTTACCATATACAAGTGTACCAACTTTCTCAAGAGAGCTAAAAAGCAAATCAAAACAAGCTGGAACATCCAAAGATGGAATAATGAAAATTAGGTACACATTAACCTTTATTTCAAGACAACTTCCCACGGGAAGCGAGTTCACAAATAGAGTCATATCACTAAAGGTGTTGAGGAATCAATTAGAAACTATTTTAATCCAAAACAAATGGTCCTCCCAGGAAGATGTTCTCCCTGTATTCATTATATTTAGTATGCTCCTAAGAGTCTCTTTCGATAATTTAAATTCTCTAACCTTATGAAGATGGCAAGCATTCCTAAATATCCTTAGGCTCTTCCAAGTGACAACTCGCTTGTCATCTTGACCAAGCAACACATCATAAGTGCCATATTCTATTTCATTACCAGGGTCAAATGGAAATAGATTCCATGAAAATGGGCTAAGTATACACCCATATGCCCCATTAACACTCTTGTCTTCAAACAACATATTCCACTCAAAGACATGAGTATCTTTAAAAGACATATTCCACTCAAAGACATAAGTATCATCATATGCATACAAATAATATAGAAAGGTGTCACATAAGTAAACTTTATTTGATATATTCTCTTGAGAAAGTCCATTCATTGATTCAAGTACATTAATTACTTGATCAAGAATGGAAAGACATAATGATAAAGGGTAATTATAGAACATACCTCACCTTTATTTTGAAAACCATCCCTTCCAATAAATATACAATCATCTTCCAAGAAGAGATTTCTGCCATCAAAAAGTATGTCATCACAACATAGTGGAATTTCAAACAATTGGTAGCCTTCAAGCATGCCTACACTTCCAACAGTTTAAGACACACCCAAGTTCATACGACACCTCAAGATCCTCATGACAAAAATTAGGCATGGATCAACACTTAGGGAATCATCATCTCTAAGTAAAGATTATACATGGATAACTACATGACCAATAATATCATTAATCATCACTAAATTAATGTTCATTTATCACATCACACAATTCCTTAATTAGTAGGCCATCTTTATAAGTAAATTGGTCATCACCATAATTAATGCTAGTTGGTAGCATTTTGAGTGCAAAAACATCTAGCACATGATTACCACAATTGAATCCAACTAGTATTGGAATACCTCCATCACATGACAATAAACTTCCACTCAAGTCATAAGTTCTAACACTAGGCAAACCCAAATCGGTCTTACGTGAAGAATAAATCCAATCATCTATAGGATTAACTAGTGTTTGGACACCCACAACAATAGCATTATCATCATGCAAGAAGGTGCCATCATTAACATCACAAGGAAAAAAATCCTTATGTTCTTACGCATACAAGCTATCATAGTCAACTAGACTCAAATTGATCTTACTAAAAAAATCAATCCGATCATCTATATGATCAACTAGTGTTTGGGCACTCACAACAATGACATTATCATCATACAACAAGGTGACATCAAGATCATCACAAGGTGAAGGATTATTAAGCTCACATATCTATAAGTTATCACTTATATTCAATTGGATACTAGCCACATAAGAATCTCCTAATTCTAACAAAGTGTAATTCTTAACTTTGTCACCTTGTAGCCCATGATAAGGATTGTATTCACCTTGTTTTTTAAAATTGGAGCACATTTTCTCTTTTGGGAAGTTTTCTAGCACCTCATGATTCTTCATTACCAGAGGTGTCTCACAAGGCTCATTTTCGAGGATACCTACACAAGAATCAAGATAACTAAGAAAGGATAAGAGGTTACAAAATTTAGTATAAGGTTGTGAAAACCCTCTCACATCACTCCACACAACCATTTCCTTTCCACTCTAGAGTTTTCACATATCACACCCTTATTTCTCTCAATATTTTGTCTCTCAATTTTATTAGAGTTCAGATAAGTGCCGAGGACCTCTTTGAAGGGTTTGGAGATTCCTTCAACTTTAGCTTTCACTTTGGTGCACAAAGAGTTAATGTTTTGACTTGCATTTTCTACTACCTAGCACCAACCTCACAAGCTAGTTTGCTTTGCCTCCAAAAGTAACTCCTTAGATTCAATTTTATGATGCATAATTTGCGTCCTTTGAAATATTGACTTGGGCTTTTCAAGTAGCCGAGAGAAATCATCCAATTTTTTATCCCATATCCTAAATTTTTCAGCCGAATCTTCCCTCAATAAAGCACAATCTTTCCTTAATTCGATAATGATTTTACTTGCATTAACTTTATTAGGGCATGTTGTAGAAAAAGGAAGTTTTTCTTTGAGACCCATGCTGCAATAGTACCAACCTTGTGTATATGGAAGTCCATGACTTTGGAACCATAGAATTTCAGAACACATTTGAAAAGCATCCAAGGACACTATATCACACCAAACCTCCTCTTGATAATTTCCTAGTGAAATAAATACCTTAACTTTGCTATCAACCAAAAATTTCATTCGAGTAACAAAAGGACTTTATTTTGAAAAGTGAGATAACTCGAGCATGTTAACCATTAAAGGCTTTATAGAGCTTATAATACTATAATCATCCATCACAACTTCAAGTTTCTCTTGCCCATAAATGATCATTTTATTTCGAGAACTCGTCTTTTCGAAACATGCATATTTTGAAATATTGAGTTTGATGTTCTTTCATGGACTATTGATCTTTCCATCCTACCTACAAAACTCAATAAAGAAGTTAGTAGAAAAATTCCTCAGGCTCTCATATGTGGAGACTCTACACTCACCTAAAAATATCTTTCTGAAGTTGGTAGAGAACTTTCTTTGTCCAATCAATTCACAAGGTCACTTATTCTTTATGAAAGAATGGATTTTGTTCAAAGAAGAACAGACGGCTCAATTAAAACTAACGGACTTGAATCAAGAAATTATCAATGAAATAAGACTAGAAAAACACAGAAAGTAACCACAAGAAAAAAATATAATCAAAAAACTTGATAATATTTAATTGGGTAATCTACTAATTAAAATAAAGTTATGAAGACAAAGAAAGTGTAAAATTAATAAAAGAAATAAATTTTCATGATTTGGACTTACAAAATTATTTGAGAATAAATTTTACTGAAATTCATGGAGAAAAATATTCCAAAAAGGAGGAGAAAAAAACTTTAAAAAAGAGCTGAAAATTGTCTCATAAGGACACTTGAGGAAGTTTCCAAGAAATTGTACCCTTTGTACTTCCTTCCTTGTCTTTTTCCACTTTTGGAATATTTCCTTCGAACTACTCCTAAATACTTTCATTTTTTTATTTTTTTTTGATTAGAACACCATTTTGAATATTCTTCTTCTTGAAGATATGAAGTTCTTTCAAGAACACCAAGAACAACTATGAAGATCCAAAATTCACAATTCCCTCGATTTAACTCGAAATTGTATGAAATTCAAATCCACGCTTCTTTTGCTATGAAGAAAAAACTTTAATAAGTTTGAAGCCTAGATTTCAAGTCAATAAATTTAGATTTTTAAACTCATTTGAACTTTTTTCCAGGTCATGAAGAACTCCATGAACATGAAAAACACCCAAAATCAAACCTAATGAATTTCTATACCATTTTAGCTCAAATTTAGATTTGTAACTCCAAATTATAAGGAGAACAAACCCCAATGCAAATCAAATTTCAATTTAACTTGGATCTGAGAACCCACTTGTTATTTTTCATAAAAAAAAACTTCAAACTCCAATAATGATATAATCTTCAAATCAACTCCGGATTAGACCAAAATTGAGATTCAAGCTTCACTTGTTATAGGGAACAAACCCTGATGCTTTTTAAGCTCCAATTCAATCCAAAATTTTTAGATTCTAAAATCCACTTCAAATTATGAAGAACACCATGAAGATGATGAACTTCCAAAATTGACCCCAGTGGATTTCAACTTTGTTCGCTCTCAAATTTTAGATTCGAGTTTCTTTTGATAAAGAGAAAACCCCAATACAAATAAACTTTCAATTCTAACTTGATTTTCAAAGACACTTCACCTTCCTCAAGCTTTTTCAAGCTCAACAATGGTGAAAAATAGAAAATCTTTCCAAATCAACCCGGATTTTCAGATCTAGATCCCCAAACACTAAGAAACATGAATTTAGTGCTAGAAACACAAATAAAACTCAAATCAACCTATTTTTTATTATTGAAAATTTTCCAAAAACATTTTCTCCTTTTTATTTTTTTTTTAGATTTATGAACCTAGGATTGAGATTTATAAAAGTGAATCTCTAGCCTAAGCTTTGATACCAAGATGATAACAACCTCAATCGAGCGACAAATCCATATCAAAATGCGGAAAATCAACAACACAAAATAAAGATGGTAGGGAAATAAGAGTTAAGAATTAGAAGAAATAGAGATGAGAATAGATGAAAGAAGGGCTAATTTAATCAATTAACCTAGGAAGATGATCACTTGATTCAACTTAGAATAGAGAAACCTCATTTGAATCCACAAATAAGTAACTCTTTTGAAAATCAAGGTTAAGAAATTTTAAATCAACAATGGGAATCCACCCATCACTAATCTCACTAACACTATTGGTACACTAAAGGGATTCCACCCCACACTCTTAAATGAGTTCAATTTTTAGTTCATCACAGTCTAAGGATGAAAAAAGGCTAAGGCAACTATTTATATTTATTGCCTTTACATATATAGCCTATTACAAAATTATCCCAAAAGTGTCTATTTATGATATAATCCATGAGGCCCCTTCTTAATTGCCCAAATGACATCTTGATAGCTCGTAGCCTTGTGTATTTGTTGCTTCATAGAATCCTCTGGACTCTAAGCTATCATTCATATATATAAGACCCTTCTAATGTTCCCCATGTTTACCATGCTCGTATCACCAAACCTTATCATATCCTTTATGGGCAACACACGGAGGAAGACTCGATCACCAATCCCAAACTTTAAGATATGAAGCCTATGTTTCGGATAAATTTTTTGCCTATTTTATTTGCCCGAAGCCTATCCTAGATTATTCAAACTCTATTTAAGGACTCACAAAGTAAGTCGGTACCATGGGGTCTAACCTATTAGGTCTCAATCTAACCAATAAAAGATTAAAAATGCCTACTACATAATGCCTCTAAAGGTGCCATCTCAATAATTAAATGGTAGCTATTATTATGATCAAACTCTGTGAAGGAAAAATATTGCTCCCACTGACCTTCGAAGTTCATAGCACATGCGTGGATCATATCTTCCAAATCCAAAATAGTTCACTCCGACTAATTGTTAGTATGGGGGTGAAAAGCCTTGCTAAGATCAACTTGAGTACCCAACTCTTCCTAGAAAGTCTGCCAAAAGCTAAAAGTGAATATTAAGCCCCAGTCTATATAGTAGACATGGTTAACCCATGAAGACGAACTGTCTCACAGACATAGATTTGTCCAACCTCTCAGAGATGAAGGAAAACTAAATAGGCACAAAATGGGATAATTTGGTCAATAATTCATGATGACCCAAATACTATCAGAACCATGAGAAATATGACATCCAACTCATAAAGTCTATAGTTATCTGCTCTCACTTCTACTTAGGAGTGGATAATCTATAAAGCAAACCACCCCGTCTCTAATGCTCTACCTTCACCTGCTAACAACAAAAGCAATGAGCTACAAAATCTGCCACATCCTTCTACATACCACCCCACCAGTAAAGCTGCTTCAAATCATGATACATATTGGTCACACTCACGACCCAAAAACTTAAATCTTAATCTCAATACACCCTCAAAATCAAGAGATGCCTCCTTAACCTCACCACTAAATACCTTATCCTAAATCATCCTGAAGCTCTCATCATCAAAATAGTGAGCTCAAATCTGCTCCATCAAAGAATAAGTAGCATTAAAAGAGTCTAAAAAGTGTCCAGGTCTTAAAACATCAATTCTAACCGTCTGGTTAGATAAGAACTGGATCACTAAAGCCAAGGGCCACTCCTGGGTCAAGATATAAGCTAAATTCCCATACTAGTCGACTTCTGGCTCAAGGCATCTATAACTACATTTGCCTTGATTGGATAATACAAAATAGTGAGGTCATAGTCCTTAAGAAACTCAAGCCAATACCAATGCCTAATATAAGAGATCGCTAATCGAAGAAGTACTGAAGGCTACGATGGTCTAAGAAAATCTCATAAGGAACTCTATACAAGTAATAACGCCACTCAAGCACCACAACTACCAAATCTAAATCATGGGTAGGATAATTTATGTTATGAGATTTCAACTAACGAGCGACATAAGCAATCACCTTCCCCCCTGCATCAATATTGCATTAAAATCAACATTTGAAGTAACATGGTAAAACCCATACCCTTCTTGGGTGAAGTTAGAATAGAATTTGAAGTCAATAAATCTTTCAGATTTTAGAAGCTCTTCTTACACGTATCCAACTATTAAAATTACATATTTTTTGAGTCAACTTGGTCAAAGGAGTTGCAATAGGAGAGAAGCTCTCCAAAAAACACTGATAATAACCCACCAAACTAATGAAACTCTAAATCTCAATAGGAGAAGTACGTTTATCCCAATCATGAGTCGCTGCTATCTTTGCCAAATAAACCACAATACCAACTTTGCTCACCACATGACCCAAGAAAGAGAAAGAATCCAATCAAAACACATACGTGGAAAACTTAGCATACAACTTCTCGTCATGCAACCTCTAAAGTATAATCCTCAAATACTTCACATGGTTGATCTTACTCTTTAAATAAACTAAGATGACATTTATAAATACATTCATAAAGGAGTCAAGATACGATTGAAACACCCAATTAATCAACTCCATGAATACTACAGGGGCATTGCTCAATCCAAAAGACATGAACAAGAACTCATAATGACCGTATCGAGTTTGATGAGACCCTTACTCAAAAAATCCTATAACTGTTTCTTCAATTCCTTCAACTCAGTCGGGGCCACCTATAAGAATGGATAGAAATAGGCTTGGAGCCCAGCTCCATATCAATAACATTAATATCACGATCCATAGGCATACTACACAAATCGGTAGGAAACACATCCATATACTCTTGAATAATCTAAAAAGAATTCATAGGAGTCGGTAAGGCAACACTAGTATCACTGACATGGTCCAAATAAGATAAATATCCCCTCTCTATCATGCGATGATCATGTAGAAAATATATAACTTCCTTCAAACCCATATTAATCTACCTTTCTACCTCGACACACCCGACATAGCTAAGATTACGGTCTTGGCATAATAGTCCAAAAATAACATAATAAGGATCTAACAAATTCATACAAAAGATAACATCAAACTCAAGAATATCTAGGAAAATCAAGTCAACCAAGTCTCACGGCCTACAAGGGTAACCACAAGATTAGTACACCCAATTCACTACTAAAGAATCACTTACAGGGGCAGATATATGAAGAGGCATAGAAACAGGTTCAAATGTAACATCAAAACTAAAAGTAAAATATGTAGACACAAAGAAAAATGTAGACCTGGGGTCAAGTAACATGGAAGAAGATCTAGAATTATTATCTTATATGGAATGTGACTGGTTGAATGAGGCCCATGCTAAGCCTGGGCCCAGACTCATGAAACAAAAGTTGTAAGTTTAATTAAGCAATGTAACTTATGTTATATTTTTCTATTATATAATTAATTTAATCTAATAAAATATTAATCATGTCTTGTAGATAAACTTTCATAATTATTAAAGATTTTAAAAACATAATAGAATTATTTCAAAAGAAATAAGTTTTTAGTAGGAATAAGGTAGTTTGAAAGGAGAATTAGCAAATACAAAGGGACACAAGATTCGATATTCACTAAAGAAGCAAAATATTTGAGGTTCGAAGAAAGTAAATGGTGTGTTTAGTGTGGAGAAAATTAGTCTTTATAAAAAATTTTAAACTTTTTAAAATGTTTGATTTGTTAAAATTTTTGAAAAATATTTTATCTAAATAGTATAAATTCCTTAAAAATGAGAAAAATTATTTTTCTAGTGGAAGTAGAAAAATCATATCCCACAAGTAACAATTCCACATAATACCCCGTTTGGCCATGAAAATCATAATTTTCAGAGTTAGAGTTAGAGTTGAAGTTGAAGTTGGAGTTGTGTTTGACCATAAATATAAATTAAAGTTATTTTTAAAATTTTGTGAGAGAAGTATGAGTGAAAAAACTGAAAACAAGTTCGGAATTGTATTTGGAATTATCATAACCAAACACATACAGTTTCACTTTTTTCACTAAAGTGAAATAATTTTCCGAAAAAAAGTAAAAACTTTTCATGACCAAACGGCTATTTATTATCCCCGCCTCCTACACAACTCATTTTTATCTCCACCTCAGTAGCCCCTATATCACTATCCACCACCTCACACCTCCAATTCTCACATCTCATAGTAGTTATCTAGATTATTTTTAAATTATTTTAAGATACATTTTTTTTCTTACTTACCAAACTTAATAAAACAAGTAAGAAACACATATTTTCATAGTTTTTTTTTCATTCCAAACACACAAAGAGAGAAGAATATGAGGTACTAATTAGTAAGACCTAATAAATGTTTGGATTGAAAATGAGATTGGCTCTAAAGTTGTATAAATTTTACCAAAACATGTAATAATAAATAGTGTATTTCCTCCCTTTCAAAAAAAGTTGTCATTTATTGATTTGACACTTTCTTTAATAAAATATTTGTTAGGAGTTTATTTTACCAAATTAGTCTTATTAATTATGCTTTGAAATTTGAGTATATAAACTTTATATAATCATTTAATGATATGGTAGTATTGGAAGAATATAATAAAATTATTTTTATTTTATAAATAGGACTACTAAATTAAATACTAATATTTTGAGCAAGAGAGCCAACTTAAATGAAAAGGAGGGAGTATGCTTACTCAGTCACGTTTTAGTTGGACACCATACTATAAATATGTCTCTAATGCTTTTTCACTTGCTAAATAAAGAAAAGATTGATTAAAACTTTTTTATTTTACCTCTACAATTAATAATTTTTTGGAAGCCTAACAGAAATTTAAAAGTTCCAAATTTTGTCATATTACCTATGCTATTCTTCATAAATAATCTTGATATCCATCAATATTAATAAAGAGTAAATTATTAATTAACTATCTTTTTAATAATTTATCAAGTACCTTATAAAATAAAAAATGACCAATTACTAAAACGGAACCAAGGGTGCATCAGTGACGGAGTTAAAAATTTTGTCGAGGGTGTTCAAACTTTAAAAGAGTGAATAATTTTTGTAGGTGAGTAAATGCTCAAAATATATATTATTTTAGTCATGAGTGGGTGCACCCACTCGGCTTGGACAATGCCTGCATAATTGTTTCTACTCAAAATTTGTTCTATGCTTTTTTTTCGAGCAGAAATCAAATAATAAAAAAGAAAAAAATAAAATCTAGAGTGTTTTTGGTGTGGAGGAAATATTTGAGAAAAATATTTTTCTACTTTTTCATGTTTGATTGATCAAAATATTTTCTCTAGAAAATCAAGCTCCTTAAAAATGAGGAAATTTACTCTTCTATCAAAGTAGAAAAAATAAATTTCATAAGTAATTAAATCATATTAAGACTTACATATAAAACAAATCTATTACATAAATCACTACTAACAATAAAAATAATTTTAGCAACTAGTGAAACTATATAAAAATAAATAAAACATATCAAAAGATAATAACAAAGAAATATGAAACATAAAAGAAAATCTAAAGATAAGCTAAAAATAAATAGTAGTAGTTGATTTCTTTTCTTTTATGTTGACTGATTTATGCTTTAAAACTTAGAAATGAGAAGGTCTCAACAATCCACGTGGTTGTCAGCCTTTTCATATTTAAAATCAACTCAAAAGAATAAAAGTGAAAAGCACAAAGAGAAAAGGATGTTGGAAGCGGGATTCGAACAACAAAACTACGGGCTGCAAATGAACACCCTTACCACTAGAATACCATGCTCAATTCATGAAATGGTTGTTCATTTGTCATTATATCCGTCTATTGCTGAATATTTTATTTGTATACACGGTTTAATTTTCCAACGAAGGGTGTTTAATTGACTACCCTTATTTGACTAGCTTCGCCCATGGGTCGCATCCCCCGCCACCTTTTTTCATTTTACTTTGTCTTGTTGACTTAGTAGCCCCTTAAAAAGCTACTATTATTAAAGAGTTATTTTATTAAATTAATTTTATTAACTGTGTATTAAAAATATAAATTTTACTATTATCACTTTCCTGGTTACTTAATAAAAAGGTGCTATTGGAAGAGAATAATAGATCATTCTTGGTTTGCTGTAATAAAGAAGTAAAAAAGAAAAAAAAAATAGTATAAGGGTGAAGTAAATGGAACACAGAGAATAAAGGTACTCGCTCGGTTCCTTTTTACTCATTTTTATACGGGGAAAGGACAAAAATAACACTTAAAACTAAAATAATTTCATAAAACTAGCACCTAAACTTAAAAACCTTGTAAATAACCACTCGATCATGGCACTGCTTAGCCCAAGATGTCCACTATCATGACGACTACACGTACTTCACCTCCCCGTCATTTCTTTTTCTCCCATGCAACCTCACTTTTCATTTTTTTGGGATTAACTTAATTGGATGGATAATTATACTTAAGGCGATGAATATGCAAGTCACCAATCCATCCAAATTTTAAAAATTATATTTTCATGGACTTAATTAATCCCCGTCACAAATTTCTTATCACAATCCATTTATCTGATGATCCGTTCTTATCATATTTCAATTTTGGTTTTTATTCTTTTCATTTTGGTCGAGCAACGTGGGCACTGCACTTATATTCCACTTGTCTTCACCCCAAAGTTTTAACTAGCATTATTCTTCTTTCTATGTCAAATCACTTGTTTAGGTAACGACAATTAGTTGGAGCTTCTGGATTAAGCATTTAAGCTTATACTTAGTTTCATTTTAGTTTTACTTATTTATACAATAAAATACAACATCATATATTTTTAATATAATACAATTGTTAAAGATATATATCTATATATAATAATAATAATACAGTTTCTATATATACACATATTCTATATAATAATTATAGCATTTTTATACAATTTTTAACTATAATTATTATTTAGATACATATTTTATACGACTCTATATAGTTTCTACATGCGTTCTAAGAATGTATCAATCTAGTATAAGAGAGTATCAATTGAGTATATGAACACTGCAAGTGTATCAATGTAGTATAAAAGTGTATTAATGTGGTATAAAAGAGTATCAATTGGGTATAGAGACTGCATGTGCTTGCATAGAATTTCTCCTCTTTTTTAAAAAATGTATCAATATAGTATAAAAGTGTATCAATTTGGTATAAAAATGTATCAATTGAGTATAGAGACTGCATGTGACCAATTGGGCCAAATGGCTAAAAAAAGGAATTAGTTTAGCCGACTGGACAATTTATGTCCACCTTTTCAAATGTGGGCCATTTTTTAAAAAAATGGACAACCCATGTCCTTTTCCTTTTTTATATTTATAACTAGAGAAGCATGACCCGTGTCAGCACGGGCTCAATATTAAGATATTTTGATTATGTACGATAAGTTAGATTGATGTCAATTTCAATTATGAATTATAAAAATATGAATACACAAAACACATTAACTACTTGATTGTATTTTTTAAAAATCCAAATTATCTCACAAGATAATTATGTATAACCTACTCATATAAATAGCAAAATTCGATGCATTTTGAAGTTCAGATCTTTAGTCATATAACTGAGATTTGCTACATATAAAATATGAGATTAAAATTGATACATAAGACTTGACACCTATTGTATAAAATAGAGATTAATTATTGAAAAAAATAAAATGTTATCTAGTTATTGCATATTACATCACATGTGAGTTGCAATTAATAACTCAAAATTCCATTGTATTTCCCCAATAAGTCAGACATAAACATCATTTGCTTTCATTTCTCCTTCTCTTTTATTTTTCAACTTGTTATTTGAAGTTACATTAAACTAATATGTTAAACTTAAACTTTAAGTGTTTTGAAAATTATATATATAAAAAAAAAAGAAATACTAAGTTACCATCTGTCATGTTAATTTAAGTTATTTGACTTTGAGAACACGATAAAACATACTTCTGTAGATGTTTTATCAAACTTTGCTTTTGTATATGTTCCTTCCATTGAAAAATAGAAGTCGTTTGTTAGAGTGTATAAAAATAATTTTGAATAGAATGTATTAGTAATGTTTGCATTAATAATGCTTGTATTAGTAATACTGATATTATTTATGCTAACATTATTTCTTATACACTATTTAATGTGCTGCATTAGAACTTGCTTTTTCAATCTTGATATATTTAAACAAAAGTTTGAAAAAAAGAATTGCATATATATTCTAACACAGGTTCAATATATGTTATTTTTTTTTATCTCAATTTGTGTGACACTAATAGAATTTAGATAATCAATGATACTTTTAATATGTATTTAGATAATTTAATCTGTTAACAATTGTAATTTATAAAATTTTTATGTAATTTTCAAATAATATAGGTTACTTTTCTTGTCCAAACTTTTGTGGCATTGATAGTCAATTATATTTTTAAAATAATTTATTTTATTAATTATTGTGATTTATAATACTTTCTTTCTATTCTAATTTAAGCGACACTAATATAATTTCGAGAGTTAACCAAATATTTTATATTTTTTAAAAAAATTTAATTGCTAATTATTGTGATTTATAGTATTTTTACATATTTTTTTGAAATATATAACAGATTAAATTATTTTCAGATATTTTAAGTTGTTAAGTATTGTAAGTTATAATACTTTTTATGTAATTTTTGACTAATATATGTTACTCTCCTTGTCCAAAGTTTTGTGTCATCGATAGCCAATTATATTTTTTTAAATAATTTAAATTTTAATTATTATGATTTATAATATTTTTCTATTTCAATTTAGGTGGTACAATGCTTAGATGGTTATAATAATTAATTAGGGGTGATATAGTAAAATCACAATTGAAGCAGCGAAGCATAAGTGTCTTAAATGACCTACAACAACTAATTAGAATTGACATAGCAAAATAACTACAAAAAATACTTGTGAAAAAAAATTTAAGTGGACCTCATATAATACGTCAAGTTAATTTAAAACATCAAAAGTTAATTTATTATTTTTATATCTATTTTATATTTTTATTAAATATTACTAATTTTTTAAATACTTAAATGACTTATAATAATTAATTAGGGTGATAATTAGTAAAACTATGGTTGAAGTACCTGACGTAGACATATCATAAATGTCTATTTTTTTTAATTAAATGTTATTATTTTTTGAATACATAAATGACTATAATAATAATTAATTAAGGGTGATATAATAAAATCATGATTGAAGTAGATGAATAAGACATGCCATAAATATTTATTTTATCTTTTTTAAATTAAATATTATTAATTTTTTAATACATAATAACTTATAATAATTAATTAAGGGTGATATAGTAAAATCACGAATTTGATACTATTAATTTTTCAATATATAAATGACTTATAATAATTAATTAGGGGTGATATAATAAAATTATGATTGAAGCAGACATGTCATAAATGTCCATTTTATTTTTTTAATTAAATAATATTAATTTTTTATATATAAATAATTTATAATATTAATTAGGGGTGATATAGTAAAATTACGGAGCAAGCAGCCCGCTGAAGCAGGCATGTCAAAACCACTGCTTCTATATAATAGAAACATAATGACTTATAATAATTAATTAAGGGTGATATAGTAAAATCATGGAGCAAGCAGCCTGTGAAAGTAGGCATGTCGAAACCACTGCTTCTATATAATAGAAACATAATGACTTATAACAATTAATTAAAGGTGCTATAGTAAAATCACGAATTTGATATTATTAAGTTTTCAATATATAAATGACTTATAATAATTAATTAGAGGTGATATAGTAAAATTACGATTGAAGCAGACATGTCATAAATGTCTATTTTATTTTTTAATTAAATATTATTAATTTTTAATATATAAATAACTTATAATATTAATTAGGGGTGATATAGTAAAATCACGGAGCAAGCAACCTGCTGAAGCAGGCATGTCGAAACCATTGCTTCTATATAAAAAAAATTAATATAATAGAAATACATTTTTCTACTTATTTGTTTTAGAAAATAATGAAAAATTTATTGATTCTTTATATATTGTCCTTGTCATTAACCAAAAACATAAAATATTAGTAGTTAAATTTAAATTTTAAGACATAAATAATAAGGGTAATTAAATATATAATAATAAATAATTTCTTAAAAGAAATGTCTAATCAACAATAGTTCAAGAATAAATCTGCAAAACTTTGCTACTTCATATTGTGTCAATATTATAGTCCAATTGCAAATTTCCAAATGGGAAAAATGCCGGTAAAAAGTAACAACCTCATAGCATCAAAGGAGGTTGTGCGGACGAGAAAAGTGAGGATTCTCACTTCGTGAAGTCCTTTCGAGAACTTCAGGAGGAATATCTCTCACATGAAAAATGATATTACAAATAAATTTTGATTTTAGAGGCACCATTTTTGTGTACCCTAGATATACGGGGGATTTGATGTTTTATTAAATATTACTACAGCTAAATGTAGCATCAATTTAAGTTTTGTTTTGAGGACAATTTATTGTGTGAATCGAAAGCTAAAATTATTCATTGAAGAAAAATAAGTGTACGTATTGTACAGTCTCAAACTGAATAATTCAGCTAGTGGCAAAGGTAGCAACGGACCAAGAAGTAGGACATGCGGAAGCTCATATTCAGGAGATCATCATTTACCATTAAACTGTATATGTATCTTTAATGGCCCTTTTCGTCGTTACGGGTAAGTATAGCGTACTAAAATTTGGGTTAAGATTTTTTTTGAGTCAGGAGTTAGATATTTTAGGCTAGGCTAGTCTCGAACAAAATTCAAACATGATATGGTCTAGGGAAATCTTAGATTAAATTAGTTAAAGGTTATATAATTTGAGGTAATTCTGTGTTAGTCAAGACAATGAGGAATCCTCTTTTGGAAGTGAATTCGGGTGAGTAGAACACTCGATATCAAACATAACGTAAAAAGGTTGGTTTGAAATATCAAAATCTGAGGGTGTGTGTCAGAAAAGGCAAAACTGAGAGTAATCCAAAGCTTTTGCCTTGCCTAAACTGCTATATCAGGTGGCAGGCTGCTACCACTTCACCGCTATAGCAAGAATTTTCTAGCTATAGTAGGAGTTAGCCAGGTTTGGTCAATCTCGCCTGTAACGACCCTTTCTATCATTACAAATGAGTAAATTATGTGAAAATTCTAGGTGAGGTTGTTCCCCCAATTGAAAGTTAAAATTTCAGGCTAGGCTAGCTTTAGATAAAATTTGAGTGAGGTATGGTCTAGGAAAATTCGAAAATGGTTTGGGTAAATTTAATAAAGCTTATCTTGATTTTATATAAATTAATTCGATAAGAAATCCATAGGACTTTTCAAAATTGAATTAGCACAAATTCCGATATCAAACTTGACGTAAAGGGGTAGTTCGGGATGCCATGCTTTAAGGGCATGTTGTGAAAGGAAAAATTAGATGGATTCTCGAGTTTTTGCCTCGCTACTCCAGCTATAGCAAAAGTCAATGCCGGTCAATCCCGCTACAGTGATGCCGCTATAGAACAATCAGGCCGCTATAGCAAGGTAAATCATTGTAAATATTTTTGGGGAAGGACATAAGAGATTTGGGAGATTTTCCTCCTTTCAATCGATTTTCTTCTTAAAGATAAGTATTTCACCCCCATTAACTAGTTTTTGATTAATTAACCTTAGAATCAGTAGTTTATGAATTTTAGGGAGGGTTTAATCTTGAATTAGCAGATTTTTTGACGCAACAAGGTAAATTAAGTGTAAAACCTTTGGTTTTAAGTTGCTAATCATTAATTTACTCTTGCATGTCATCAATTCACTAGTGTAACCATAAAATTTATAGGTTTAAGATGAATTATGATAGAAAAATACTAGAACAGGGGGAATGAGCATGAATTTGGCCTTGGGAGTTAAGGATTAGATTGTAATTCTTGACATGATAGGTTATTTAGTTGATTATTTGTTGTGATCATATTTTTGGACAACTACGACAGTAAAAGGAAGAATCAAATACTGACTGATTTTTGGGCAGCAAATTAGGATAATGAGCTAACGTCGAGATCTTGCCGCCACCAAAAATCAGTGTTATCAACTCAAGAGACTCCAATTAGCCAACCAGCTTTCAAAGAAGAAAGAACGAGAGAATTTTACTAAAAAGAAACTTTTTTGCTCTAAAAATTTTCTTCTCTTTTTTTCCAACCACCTCTCTTAGCTCTACAAGGAGCTATTTATATAGAGAATAATTAAGGGTCCTCTTTCAGGTTTGACCAATATAGGATCGAGGGAAATTAAAGGGTAAATTAGGACTTTCCAACTAAGATTTTTTTCAAAAGTTGGATAGGAACAAAAAATCTCTTCCATTTCCCCTTAATATTTATGGATTTTTGCCAGAAAATTCAAATTTTTTCACATTGGGGGATAAATAGATTCTTTTAAACCAATCAAAATGGAGCGTTTGTGTACCTTCAAGGTACAATTCCAATAACTTGGAACAGATTCTTGACAGCTAATTATTTTTCGAACATTGATGGCTGCCACCTAGCCTCTTTGTAGAAGATTCTCATGATTCTTGTATGATATCTCGTAGGAAAGAATACATTGAAGAGGGAAACAGTCGGGTTGAAGCATTTCCAGGTTAGGTCCAGGTGAAATCATTGGATTCAGGTTGATTTGGATGGACTTCAGGGGATACAGGTTTGGGTCGCGATGGTTGTTGAAGTTGTACCCGATATTGGGTCGATTTTTATCGGATTTGGGTTGAGTTGGTCGAATTGTTGTTTAGTTTTGTCATTGAGATCATTGTTGTATTGTGAAATTGGTGTTTGTATGTTGAATTGTTGTTTAATGTTTAGGTGCTGCTGGTTTTGCGTATTGTATGCTGATAAGAGTATTAGGAGGAAGGGTGTTTGGGTCGGAGCGGGTCAATTGGTGGGCTGGCATTGAAATTATTGGTCCTGGGTCACTGATTGGGGAATTGTGCTGGCGATTTGGGGATGAAATTGTAGGGCTTGTGGTATTTGATTTTAATTACTGTTGGTTTGGGGTTATTTAAAATATAACCCCCAATGATTTAATATTTAGCCTAATTTAATTATTATTTTGATCAAATTGGTCAATTACATTTAGATTGTAGCCAATTCATTTCAATTATGATCAAATTTAATTAATTGACTAAATTAAATCAAAATTCGATACGAATTAGTACCTCGTTCAATCCCAAACTTCTTGATTCATTAAAATCAAACACATATTTATTCGAATAAATTATTTTGAGAGTAAATTACATTAAAATCAAGATTTTAATCGTTTAAACTTATTTCATATGAACCTTGATTAAAATTTGATACTTTATAAAAAAATAAATATTTAAGTAACAAAATTATATAATTTCGTATAATTGAACACGATGATATATAATCGCTACTTAAAATAACAAACCTACCCAGATAAATATCTTTTGAATAGTTTCTTTTATTCGGGTAAAATAAATATTGTAATTTTATTTGAAAATTAAAAAAACTCAGAATTAAACTTAGTTATGGGGGAAGGGGCAAAAATTAGGTGTCAACAACTGCCCCCTACCTTTGGGTAGAGTGGATGCAAGTAACCCTGAGCAATGGGAGCTTGTCGTTTTTAATTTATGTCTGACCATAAATTCATTTGTGAAGGAGGTTAGTTTTCACACAAGTTTTGTAATTATGGCCGAACCTCGATATTAGCTTTCCTACATATCTCAGGTTACATAAGAATTCAGGCCACTTGTAGTTCATAAGTTTGATTTAAAGCACGAAATTCACAAGCTATTTCAGTTTTTTTTGGAGTTTTTGATAAAAACTAAAAGTTGAAGGATAAAGGGATTTAGGGAGAGGTTGGAATGCAGTCGAGTTTTCAAAATAGATCTCAGCCTACATATCTCCGAGACTCAGGGAACCAGACTGCTTGTAGTTTGACTCGATCAGTAGAAAAGATAGTCTTTTATTTCAGATGATCTTTGGCTCAGGATGAGTGACATGTTGATCGAGTTTCAGAAAAAAGGGTTGCAACCTCTTAACCATGAACGTGGATCTCTTCACATCCATAGGTAATAATTTACCTGGACATAATTTCCAAAACTCTAGGTGAGTTGTCACCCGAATTTGAAAGAAAGAAAGGGTTACCCTCGGTATGAGTTTAGAAATGTCCCGAAGGTGATGTTGAAACCAAAATATCTCTAAATTCCTACATTCCTTCGAATAGGGGTGTGGTTTGATTGGTGGTGGTGATGATTCTTTAGCTCACGTTTAAAGAGTTTGACGTCCCTCTCTTGATTATGTCCTATTTTGCTGCTAAGAAAAAGTTCCACGTTGTACTGTGTCTTTTTTGAAGTTTTCCACACCTATATTTTTGATTTGAGATTTTTATCCTCTCGGATGCTCTCGACAATAACTCAAACAAAATTATTAGTAATAAGCACAATTCAAAAAAGGGGTATTTAGTTTCTTACCATACCTCCACGCGAGTTGTTATTCACAAAATGAAGTCATCCTCTCACGTACCTATATAGAAGGAAATAACTCTTAATAACAGACACAATATCCCTCTTGGTTGTTGCATAATTAGCTCCTTTGTCTATTAAATATGTTTTTAAAGTGGGGTGACCCTTTTTGACACCGATGATACTTTATGCAGAATGGTCCCTTTAACCGTGTAGTCTTATGCTGATGCGGCAACCTTTTAGTTACCTATAATACTTGTCATATGTAGCATTATAACATCTCACTCGGGTAAGTCTTGCACATCTTTTGTATCGATACGACTTATAAATTTCCCTTGAATTGTCAATCTTTGGATAATCTCGCGCATTATTTGATGTTGGTTACGAGGCGACTTGCAGATATCCTTTGAATTGCTTGCTTCTACGTGATCCTATACATTATCTGACCTTGGATAAGAGATGGCTTAAGGATATCCCTCCAATTGCTAGCTCTCAGGTGTTCCTGCACATCATCCGACCTTGGATACACTATGACTTATAGATATCTCTTTAATTGTTAGTCTTTGGGTAATCCTGCACATAATCGATCTTGGACATAATGCGGCTTATAAAGAACCCTTGAACTTATCAATTTAATAATCTCACATATTCTCTGGTAAGAATTTAGTTGCGACTTATGGATAACCTTCGAACTACCAATTTTTTGGTAACCTTGCTCACTATCCAGTTAGGATATCATTGTGGCTTACAGATGACCTATGGGCTGTCAACTCATAGGTAATCTTGCACACTATCTTATTTCAAATAATATGACTTATAGATGACCCTCAAATTATCAACTTTTAGGAAATCTCATATATCACTCATCTTCATATAACGACTTAAAGACATCCCTTTAAATCACATACTCTTGATGCATTCAGATGCTGATTCATAAAATAATGAGATATCTTTGAAGCCAATGTTTGTGTCTTGTGTGTCAATAGATTTTAAATATTGATGATATCCTCGATGTCAACGTTTGTGTCTCGCGTGTCAATAGATATTGAATACTGATGATATCCTCAACGCCAGCATTTGTCTCTTGCATGTTAACATATATTAAATGCTGATTATATCCTCAATGCCAGTATTTGTGTCTTGCGTATCAATAGATATTGAATGCTGATGATATCCTCGATGCCAATATTTGTATCTCGCGTGTCAACAAATATTGAATGCTGATAATATCCTCGACACCAGTATTTGTGTCTCATGTGTCAATAGTTATTGAATGCTGATGATATCCTCGATGCTAACGTTTATGTCTCATGTGTCAATAGATATTGAATGCTGATGATATCCTTGATGCCAATATTTATGTCTTACGTGTCAACAGCTATTGAATGTTGATGATATCCTCGACACCAATATTTGTGTCTCGTGTGTCAACATATTTTGGATGATGATGATATCCTTGATGCCAGCATTTGTGTCTCGCATGTCAACACATATTGAATACTGGTGAGATCCTCGTCGCTAGTGTTTGTGTCTCGCGTGTCAATAAATATTGAATGCTGATGATATCCTTGACGCTAGTATTTGTGTTTTGCGTGTCAACAGATATTGAATGCTAATGATATCCTCGACGCCAGTATTTATGTCTCGCGTGTCAACAAATATTGAATTATGATGATATCCTCGACGCCAGCATTTGTGTCTCGCGTATCAACAGATATTAAATGCTGATAATCCTTTGTGTAATGGCCTTCTTGGCAATGAAAACGATTTCACCTAAGTTTGTTTGTCTGTATTTTTACTTTCCACATGTACCTGCACTCAATGTAGACAGTTAGTAGACACAATGCCGTTCTCACTTGCGACCATAGTCAAATTTGCAGAAATTTAAATGTCATATACTTGGTATCATAATCTGAATGGTTTAATCCGCTATTCATCCCTTTTTAAAGAAGTATTTAAATAGCAGACCCACCAGATATAAATGAATGGATAAAATCCCTTTTTTGGGTCACTCAAATACCGTTCTTTTCGCTTTAATAAATTTTAAGGAAGAATTTCCACTCTTCTTCCTATTGATTGATTTTTTTGATTGTTGTATATACTGTGACGACTTCTTTGAATGCACCTGCACTCAAAGTAAATATTTAATAGACACAAAGTCGCTTATGCTAACGGATGCTTTTATATAAAGAATTCTAAATACAATATTCATAAAGAAGATAAGACACCATTGTTTGTCCTTCATAGACAATTTAAAAAGACCTCGATAAATGGGTATTAAACCCATTTTTGGGGATACTCGAAAATACCGTTCTTGGGCATTATGTGCTTTGGTGGGGCTTGCAACCTGCTTGGAGATTTTTTTTGAAAAGGATTTTCATTTTTGTGTATTGATCCCTACATACATAAAAAAATGATTAGTTTTTTTAATCAAACTACTCCGTGTTGACCTTCTTCGATCTTGGTTTTCTCCTCACTGTCTTTCGAGTGCTCCGTCTTATTGGGACCTCTAACCTAAATTTTCGTTCCAATAGATGTCTAGGCAATTACTAAATAAAAGATTTGTATTGATTTTCGAAAATAGTCTTATTTTTAGAAACTAGTTTCAAAACTTCTGTAAAAGATTTAGAAAATCTCTTCCAGTCATGTCATGTACCAGCTTAACGAATATCTTTCTCTTAGTTCTGACAGTATCCAGTGTTTGATAAAGGATTCTAGGGATTCATCATCGTCGCTGAGGGTTTCTATCAAAAGTTCTATCATAGCCAAAGGTTTAGTCCACCTAGACTTAGTCATAACTGTTGACTTCTAAAGCTTGACTTTGACCTCTGGTGCTGGCGAATTTGAAATATATTCCAATGTTTTAGTGGAAATTTTGAGGCCTCCCTTAAAATTTTTGCCCCAGTTTAATGTTGTTTGAGATGATCTCAGCTCGAGAGGATCTGAAGTCTTTGTTGATCTTCGTTCTCTCTATCGGATGATGATCTTCCTCTTGTGAATTTTTGAGATTCCTTCTAAAAAATTCTACCCCAGTTTCTACTTTCTGGGGTTAATGACCAAGCCGTTGGGGTGCCTACGTATCCCGTTGAAGCAGGAATTAGGTCAAACATAGTTCAGGACTACGCTAGGAAAAAATAGAAAAATCTATTGGGTTGACCGAAGCCAACATAGGCAGCTTACGTATCCCTTTTTGGGAATTAAAGTCATCACGTAGTTCATACATAAAGAAAAAGGATAAATTCTTCTAAGGGGTTGAACGAAGCCGACATAGGTCGCCTACGTATCCCTTTCTTGGGAATTCAGGTCAAACATAGTTCGTACATGAAAGAAAAGGATAAATTTTCCTAAGGGGTTGACCGAAGCCAACATAGGCCTCCTACGTATCCCTTTCCTTAGAATTCAGGTCAAACACAGTCCGTACATGAAAGGAAAAGAAAAATTTTCCTAAGGGGTTGACCAACGCCGACATAGGCCTCCTACATATCCCTTTCCTGGAAATTCAAGTCAAACATAGTTCGTACATGAAGGGAAAGGGATTCTAGGCAATCACACATCATAAAATAGATACTAACATAAAGGCGATTACAAATAATCCAAAGAAACAAAAACCAAAACATGTTTGAAACACAGTATCTCATTACCGCATCAGAATTGATTGGTTTGATCCACTCTTGACCACCCATCTCAGGTAGGATTAGGGCTTCTCAGGTTGGGATTCTTTTGGTTTTCAAATTACTCTATATCTTTCATTAATTGCTCCTCATCACCTTCTTCTAGTCATTATCATTCCCCTCTCTTTGTTTGTCTAACCCTTGGCATGACATGACATTGGCAGGCTTTAAATTACCCTTTTGAAACAAACCAAGTTACATGATAACAAGATAATAAAAGACAATAATATAATCATATTTCAAAAATAAATTCTTAAATGAAGGGAGAACTTTTCATTGAAATTTGGAAAATAAATACGAACTATGGCCATGACTCACGTAAATGTGGGCCCATGCTTTTTTTAAAAGCAGTAAAAAAGAAAAGAGAGTTTGAGACAGAAAAGGGTGGATCACGAGACCTCCTTCGGATCATCACTGATTTCTTAAAACTACTAGTAATTGCCCTTTCATATACTACGACGGGCAACGAGTTATGACGGAGTGGAGTTCCAGTTTAAAATTTTTTTCTCTAATTCATCTTCCATGATCCCGGTTGTCTTGGATAATTATCTCCTCACATTTTTCTTATTCCATCCTCTAGACCATCACTTACAGGGTTTGAAAAATGATTGGTAGAGACCAGTTTTACTACTAGTCATTTTTCTTTTACTGTAACAAAGCTATAATCAAGAGGGGATCTTCTTATTCACTTTGATATAGTGAAGTACGGTCATTTTGCACCAACACAAAGTAGTTTCTATCTCCTGCAAAATAAAAATAACTCAAAGGATAACGTGTTAGATTTCGTTAGTAATAAGCAAAGAAATATGATAAGGTAGGGAGTAAACACATAGAGTTGTTTCTCATCTCATGCGAATTGATCCATGAAGTAATGACGACTCGAGAATTTCAATGAACAGGATTTTGCTCAATAATATGGATAGGTGAAATTCATCAGGAAGGCTCAACTTTTTCTTCTTTTCGATCTTATCTCTTCTTTCAAGAAAAAGGAGGACAACAGAGTTTTTGAAGATAGAGGCCGGGCCAATAGGATGCCTACGTATCTCACGGAGGAGAAATCAGGCCCTACGTAATTCAAAACTACAATAGCTTTTTCTAATTCTAAATTCAACTTTCCTAAAATGGTAGCGATTATTTTAGAAGTTTTAAGAATGACCGCGGACTTTTTTGAGAAACTTGGGAGACTTGGAGTATGTTTGGTCAGACTTTTGTATAGTGGGGTATATTTCTGCCTAGAGATGCTTTGTGGAAAATAAGATTGGATCAATCCGCCTTTGATATGAATCAACATAGCATATATAAGCACATAAGCAGTTATATCACACAAACATATTGTAATAAATGTGCATCTTAATTGGGTGACCCTTTTAAGCCAAGGGTCATCCTAATGTATTTGAAAGGAGTATATACTTTTTAAAACCAATCCATTATCCCCGCAAAACCTTCATAGGTATACATAAACGGCATAAATTCCTACAAAAGTTGCACAAAAGGGATACAATCTTTAGAGAAAGGAAAAATAACATGAGAAAAAGAATAACGTCCCGTGCAAGGGATAAGAAATACTAGTTCCTGAATGATCTTCTATCGGCCTTCGCCCTCTTAGCTTTGTCCATTTATTGTTATTGGTGACATCTGTTGATGATCAAGCAATTTTTGTATAGCTGTGCCCTAGATGCAACCATCCAAATCGATCAATTTCTTGCTTGGCTTGATTCAATTCCTCCCTCAATTAGTGTATGGTTGAGGCATCCTTACACGAAAGTAAGCAAAACAAGCTTTCTCCCGACCCCCAAAGGATAATGGATTGGATTAAACAAATATATATTTCTTCGACACATAAATATAATTCATCTATAATTGACTCGAGATCAACAGACGCAGGGAAAGTTTTCTAATGGGCCCAATACCTCATTCGGATATTAGGTCTTCCTAGGCTTATGCCTTAAAGGGTTTTGGTTTAGCTCTATCCTGGGTGTCTAGAATGGGTTGGAATCAGTTTCCCAAGCAGACGACTTGGGTTTAGAAATATGAACAGCCATCAGACGACTCACGTGCTAATAAACCATCATATTTCCAACATATTTTTTGGAATTGAACAATAGAAGCTGGGACATTCACGAAACCCCAAAACAATTTAATCAATGCAGGATAATGCTATGAGATGTAATAATTAATCACCGCAAAATCAAAACATATAAACACGTAAATAATTAATCAAAATATGAAATCAAACATTTGGTTAGAACCCAGTTAAATATCCCCAGCAGAGTCGCCATTTCTGTTTTACAAAAATTTTGACTTTTAAAGAGTTTCCACTTAATTTATTTGAAAAGGAATTAAGAAACCTTTATACATACTTTAAACGATTCAAAATAGGAAAATCATTTAAAATTTAAAGATTTTGAGTAAGCGATTCTATTAATGTTTTAGGAAGGTTTAAGGCACCTAAAACATTCGCTAACTTGCGGTTATCCAGATTGTTTTAAAACATCTTTTGATTAACTTTAAAAAGATTGATTTGTGGAAAAATGATGATTTTTTGAGAAAAAACATGTGTAAAATAGATTTGAATGACTTAGTAGGGGTTTTAATTAAGTCTAAATAAAATAATAAGTAAATAAGAACATAAAAGGGAAAAGGGCAGAGGAAGTAAAAGACTTAGGCCATTGGGCCCAAATCAACAAAACCTATCCTAATCTATTGGGCTCTCGACCCATTTTACACCTGTCCTAATCTATGTTTTCGAGCTTTTTTGGCCCAAAATCCGCTTCACCTGTATTAAATTTACAACTTTGGCTTTGAGGCCTTTAATGAATAAATAAATAAATAACTGAATGAATAAAAAGAAATAAATAAAGGCAACAATGAATAAATAAAATAAAAAGTGAGACTTTCAAGTCTCGTTTGCCGCTTCAAAGATAGGACTTTAACCCATTTCTTCTTCTTTCGCTTCCTTGTATTCGGTATACCATAAGATTGATGTTTGCACTTTTTCTAGGAATTGACTCAGAGCGATGATGGGCCTTAACGAACCATAAGGAAAATGCAAGAAGAGATTGAGTCCATTTGGACTCAAACCATCCAATACATGTACAGAAAATGACAAGGATTAAAATCAAATGATAGATAAAAGTAATATAAATATGCCATTAATAAATTTTGAAATGATACACGCCAATGTCACATGCATAAAAGGGTGATGTTTAGAAAATGATGGACAACACTAATTATGTAGCTAATAACCATACAAAATAAAACCAGTCCAAAAATATGCCTCAAACCAATACTATCCACTAGACCGACTGTTAATGCACCACTACTATTTAACTTAGTCATATTAAAAGTTTGCCTAGAATATGTAAACCTGCACATTTAGACTCATTATAATAACTAAAAAGTATGATAGACGGTAATTTGGCTTGCTTCAAAGGATCTCTTAAGACCCATAACAAGTAAGAGGAATAAAAGCAAGGAATGAAAGTATGACTACACCAGATATGTCCAGGAAAAATGAAAGCAAAATTTTAATAATGTATAAAGGGAGAGATTAACTAGGACATAGATGTATCACAGGAGGCATTAAAATGAAATTCAGGGAAAATATGCTTGCTTGAACTATTTAACACCAGTGATGAAGAAGTAGAGAAAAAACCAGGGTGGAATTTCCAAAATAATTTTGTACCAAGTCCAATCTCATGAAAAGGGAAATCTAGTAAAAAAAATAGTAGTAAAAGCCTTAAGGATTAAGAATCCAGATAACGTCAAAGTCAAAACAATCTTTGGAAAATCAAAATCAAAAGAGAAGACGTTACACGAAGGTAATCTTATAATTACCAATCTCAACATATCAAGAATAGAAATGAAACTCAGTCTAAAATACTTGCATTATTTCATTTGAAATTAAGTCATACTTATGGAACAATTGGATATTCGTAAGAGATTATGCATACTTATTCGATTTATTTTAGTGCCAAAAAGAAAGCTTAAGATTACAAAAACAGGAACAAGCCAACACAAATGAAAAAAGCAGCAACCAGTTCGGACTTACACAGCTATACCACTCAAGGAAAAAGAGAATATGTTTTAGACGAAACATCAAATTCACAATATTTTATTGTATAGTAAACAGGTTCAATACTAGAACGAAATAAACCAATGGTATTCTTTCTAAAATTTTGGAAAGAACCCATCGCTAAATTCAATCGCAATCAAATTCCTTTCCTAATAACTAACCCTCATCGACATTGTACAAATATCAAAATCAAATTAGAAATAAGAACCTAGAAATTAACCAGACAACCGAGACAAGAACTAGTTTGGCAGAATTATCTATCAAGCAAGAACAAAAAATTATGGCCTTCACGACCCCTACAATAGCTAACCCCAGCATACAAGGCAATAATCAAAGCTATGACCGCTACAATCATAACAATGCAAGATTAAAAGAAAGAATCGAATACAAATCAGTTTTTGGGAGGCAAAATGGGATAACAAGCTAACATCGAGATCTTGCCGCTACCAAAAATCAGTGTTATCAAGTCAAGAGACTCCGATTAGCTGACCAACTTTCAAAGAAGAAAGAGCGAGAGAATTTTACTAAAAAGAAACTATTTTTCTCTGAAAATTTTCTTCTCTTTTCTCCAACCACCCCTTTTAGCTCTACAGGGAGCTATTTATATAAAGAATAATTGAGGGTCTTCCTTCAGGTTTGAGAAATTTGGGATCGAGGGAAATTAAAGGGTAAATTGAGATTTTCCAACTAAGATTTTTTTAAAATTTGGATAGGAACAAAAAATCTCTTCCATTTCCCCTGAATATTTTTGGATTTTTGCCAGAAAATTCAAATTTTTTCACATTGGGCGAGAAACAGATTCTTTTAAACCAATCAAAATGGAGCATTTGTGTACCTTCAAGGTACAATTCCAATAACTTAGAATGAATTCTTGACAACTAATTATTTTTGGAACGTTGATGGCTGCCACCTAGCCTCTTTCTAGAAGATTCTCACGATTCTTATACAATCTCGCATGGGAAAGCACGCATTGAAGAGGGAAACAGTTAGGTTGAAGTATCTCCAGGTTGGGTCCAGGAGAAATCATCGGATTCGGGTCAATTTGGCCAGATTTTGGGGGATACAGGTTTGGGTCACGATGGTAGCTGAAGTTGAATGCGATGTTGGGTCAGTTTTTCATCGAATTTGGGTTGAGTTGGTCAAATTATTATTTGGTTTTGTCGTTGAGATTGTTGTTGTATTATGGAGTTGGTGTTTGTACGTTGAACTGTTGTTCGCTGTTTGGGTGCTGCTGATTCTGCGTATTGTACGCTGATGAGAGTATAAGGGGACAGTGGTGTTTGATTCGGAGTAGGTCAATTGGTGCGATGACATTAAAATTATTGGACCTGGGTCATTGATTGGGGAATTATGCAGGCTATTTGAGGCTGAAATTGTTGGGCTTGTGGTGTTTGATTTTAATTATTCTTGGTTTGGTGGCTATTTAAAATATAACCCCCATGATTTAAGATTTAGCCTAATTTAATTAATATTTCGATCAAATTGAAAATCAAATTGGTCAATTGGATTTCGATTGTAGCCAATTCATTTCAATTATGATCAAATTTAATAAATTGATTAAATTGAATCAAAATTCGATACGAATTAGTCCCTCGTTCTATCCCGAGCTTCTTGATTAAGTTAAATCAAACACATATTTATCCAAATAAATTATTTTGAAAGTAAATTACATTAAAATCAAGATTTTAATCATTTAAACTTATTTCAAGATGAACCTTGATTAAAATTCTATACTTTATACAAAATAAATATTTAAGTAACAAAATTATATAATTTCGTATAATTAAATAAGATGACATATAATCACTACTTAAAATGACAAACTTACCCAAATAAATATCTTTTGAAAAGTTTCTTTTAGTTGGGCAAAACAAATGTTGTAATTTTAATTGAAAATTGAAAAATCTCAGAATTAAACTTAGTTATGGGGGGATAGATATATTTCTGTGTATCTTGAGCGATAGCGAACAACAGCACACCCTCGTACTTGCCAGCCAAATGCGTTCCATCAACGACAACGACCTTTCTCATGTGTGTATATCCATAGATGGAAGCCTCAAATGCCATAAAGTAATATATAAACTTGCCCGACTCTTCATCGACCATGAGGGAATTTATAGAGCCAAAATTGAGGTCGTTCAAAACATATGAAAAGGCGGGAAACATTTCATATCCGTGATAGGATGTTCCTCGAACTATGTTCTTTGCAATGACGCCTGCCATCCAACACTTCCAATAGTTTGGCTTGTAATTAGCTCCCTAAATATGATTCTCTCAATCTCTTTTGGGCTTCGACCTTTGTTGTCGACGAAAAAGTCAAAATAATTAAGGCAATAGCATTCGCGATGACATTCTTGTGCTTTCCCATGACATGATCACACCACAACTATGCTCTCTCACGTACTTGTTGATTTGAAACCAACCCGATGCTCCGATCACACATGCGTGCACCATCCACCGGCAAGTAGGATCTACACACCTCACCCTGAAGTATTTCTTACGACTCTTCTCCGTTGTGTAATTGAAATTCATTTTCACTGGCGCCTTCTTCAAGAAAAGCTTCAACATTTTCTTATCCTTGAATTTTTGTCCTATAAGAAGATTGGTTCATTCCGAGAAAGAGTAACTTGCTTGTGGTCCAAACTGCCCATCCTCACATCCTTCATACTCCTCTTCTTCAAAATATTCAGAATTATCCTATTTATCACTGCCTATGCAATCGTATTACATTGACGTATTATCCACTGTCGGGGGTAGGGGTGGGGCTGATATGGAAGCTTCTTCCCGGGACCTTCCAACAACTTTAACCCACAATATAGGCCTAGAATTATTAGAATCAACGCAAAGTATGTATAATTCCACGTGTCTATCATTTCTAATGAACGTTGTATAGATTTCCCCTCCCTTTCTTTAAGTAACTAATTACCACATCGCTTTGATCACAACTTAATTCACCGTTCTCCATTACACTTTTAACCAAATCGGCGAATGAACTATTGCGACGAAGGGCAATGGACACTGTCTCCTTAGACGAGGTTTTCCAAACCCAACATTTATGAGTCTCCTCCCATTTACCAGAAAATATACCATGAATAACCACGTTCTATAATAGACGTGATATACTTAGATGATAGTATTTAATAGACCTAAACAGTAGTTTATGAGTCTAGATTAAATAGACTGTGGTCGTCTTCTTCTTATTTGCTTTTCGTACAGTACCTGATCTCTTCTTTTTAGACGACCACCGAAATAATCCAATGGATTACAGCTTAGAAACAACCTAAAAAGTATGTTGGAATGTTGCTTTGAGCCAAGAATTGATTTCAAAATGTGGAACTAATTTTCAAGCTTTTTGTATGAAAATGGATGAAAATATGGGGCTAAAGACATGAGAAAATGTCTTAAAACAATGGAGGTACTTTCACTTTTCGATGGATGGCGAAAAATTAATAAAAAATAGCCGAAAAATGGACTAATCGCAGGAAAATTGGGTGGTTGGTAGTGGAGCTTGGTTGAGAAGTTTGAGACTTTTTAAAATTAAATATCCAATATTTATATTTTTTTGACATGGACTAAAGTGTAGTTTTAAAAAAAGAAAGGCTGAAATGAGAGAGGGACTAAATGCACATTTTTTAACTTTAATGCTAGGGTTGATATTTATTTTTGTAGACCCATGAGGGTGTCCATTTTCTCAATTTTAAAATACTTTTGTCTAAATGTCAAAAATAGTTCTCAAAGTGGACTTTTAGCATAGAAGCCCTAAAAGTAGTGGTGGTGGTAGTAACTACACAAGTAGGTAGTACTTTTAATTTTTAATTTTTTAAAGAAATAAATGTATTAGTAGTGATAATAATAATAATAATAATAATAATAATAATAATAATTAGTATTTTATTATTATTTTAATTATCATTATATCATTGCTTTCAAATATTTATCTCAATTTAAGTATATAGATTATAAGATAAATATACATTATATTTGAAAAAGTAAGGATAAGAAAGAATAATAACTAATCTTTTTTTAACAAATCAATATGATATTTGAATTTGATTGGAGTTCTATCTTCTTAACCTTTCGTATATATATACTCTTATATCACTAAATTAAAGGATATTAAATATTTGGATTTTGAATTGAAAGATTAAATATTTGAATTTAAAAATATTTAAAATAATATTATCATTAGCTTGAAATTAGGAACCTAACATTGAAGAATTCTAAATGAACTCTTACTACTCATAAATTTATCCTTAAAATAATTTAAATATTAAATAAAGATAATAATAATAATAAAATAATAATAGTAGTAGTAGTGGTGGTAGTATTAAATACACACGTAGGTAGTACTTTTAAATTTTTATTTTTTCTAAAAAATATAGTAGTAGTAGTGATAGTAGTAGATAATGATAGTAATAATAATAATAATGATAATAATAACAATAATTTTATTATTATTATTATTATTATGATTAGGAATAACTACGTATCTTAGCAAACATAGGCTCCTAATTATTCTATTTAGCCTAAATTTTAATTAATTATAATTCATAGCCCTCACTTGCCTATTAATTATTTCTAATTACAATTCATAGCCTCTCTCATGTATTTTCTCTCTTTTTTCTAATTTCTATTATTCTTTTTTTTTT